>NW_027495696.1:0-244430 GCF_021521415.1 Bidens hawaiensis | reverse complement strand
TTTTTGCAAGTGTAGACGAAATATGCCCCTCACATGCGCCTCACGTGATGGTATTTAACTGAGTTTTTCTAACCCAGTTAGCGTAAAGGACATAACGTACAGGAAAAAAAATGTTTAAAGTACACCGCGCCTGCAAAGAAACTAAAAAAAGGACACGAAACCGTAATTTGGCTTTTTTTTAAAGGACAAAATTTGTAATTGGGTCTAATACAAATATATTTTGCTCTTTCAAAAAAAAAAAAGAAAAAAAAAAATATTGTGGCATGATGTTTTGCTGTTCTTGGTGGGATAAACGACAATGAAAGAGCGCACAGATCACAATTGAAGGGCAGGTGGTCCCGCAGGTAACGAAGTTCAAGTATTTAGGATCATTTGTACAGAGCGATGGGGAATTAGACAGTGATGTCACCCACCGAGTTCAGGTAGGATGGTGTAGATGGAAAGCAGCCACAGGTATATTGTGCGACAAGAGTTTCTCCCGACTAAACTAAAGGGAAAATTCTATAGGGTGGCAGTTAGACCTGCAATGCTATATGGAACAGAGTGTTGGGCCATCAAGAAGGCACAAGTGCGGAAGATGGAGGTAGCAGAAATGAGAATGCTACGTTGGATGTGTGGGCACACAAGGCTAGACCGAATAAGAAAACGTTGTGTTTCGCGAGAGATTAGGGGTGGCGAACATAGCAGACAAGATAAGAGAGTGGAGATTGAGATGGTTTGGACATGTAAAGAGAAGACAGACGACGAATCCTGTTAGATCCGTAGAAAACATTACTATAGAGGGGAGGAGGGGTAGAGGACGACCGAAATTGACTTGAGATGAGAGGATTAGGCATGATTTGATAGACCTAAACCTCTCCGAGGACATGGTTGAGGATAGGAATTCGTGGAGAAGTAGAATTAAAGTTAAGGATTTTTTAGAGAGAATTGAATACCTTAGGGCTTAGAATTAACTTATTTAGATCGCATACCATAATGGTATTTCCCTTACATATATTATTATTATTATTATAATTATTATTATTAGCTTTTATATAGCTGTTAAACTGTGATCTTATTATTAATATTATTATAATTAGTAGTAGTTTGTATATAACTGTTAACTTTGATTTCCTTTATTTTGCTTCATACACATGTACTTAGAGCCGAGGGTCTCTCTGGAAGCCACCTCTTCATTCCTTTGGATGGAGGTACGGTGTGCCCTACATTCCCACCCCTCCCCCAGACACCCTACTTATAGCTTTGCTGTCGGTGGGATTTTACTGGGCATGATTGATTGATTGATGTTTTGCTGTTCTTAGTCATGGTTAACAGTACAGATTGACGTTTCAACCCCATTTCTTTGCGTAACATTGACATGTTATGTTGATCAGCTCATCACTTGTCACTCAACGTCTCAACCTATATATACACATCACTTCACTTGTCATTCATTTTAATGGGGTAGTTTTCCTTTCACATTATACTCGTCTGATTTAGTTTTCGTTTTGAACCAATCAAAGTTTTTGCTTTTGTTCAATTTTCTTTTCCCATTTCATCTTGTAAATTCTTATTAATAGTTTTAATACTAATTATTGCTTTTTGTTCAATTTTCTTTTCCCATTTCATCTTTAAGACTAACAATATAGATTCTAAAATGACCAAACTATCATTTCGGTCTTCAAACACTATTTATTATTATTTTTTTTCTTTTTTTTGCTTACCCACATGTATACATAAATTTAAAATTTTGGATAGTGCTTTAAATATTTGACTTAAGGCCTAAAATGTTAGTTTACTCCTACACCCATAACACAGCAAGCCTTGTTAGAAATACTCATGTTTTAATGCGTACACTCTTCATGGTTTAATTTGTTAATCTTTTTACCATAATGTAATGCCACACAAACTCCCAACCATTACGATGGCAATCTTGCTACTCATTAATCATTATCAACTAATCAACTATATATTGTCATGGCAATTACATTATACCCCACAATAACGTTTAAATCTTACAACCGGCTTGGTCCAGTGACAAAAGTGTATGACCTTCAAACAAATAGGTTTTAGTCTCACTTAAAACATTGGGGTAAAATATGTTAGACTACATTAGGAGAGAACGAAGAAGATAATGAAGAATATATTATCACACCATTTAAGATAATGAAGAATATATTATGACATCATTTAAATCTCCACATTATATTAATATCTTTTATGAATGCGTACATATACTCACGTATAAGCTTAGTGGTTGGGTGTAATCCTCGTGGCAAGACAAATGATGCTATTTTTTTTATCATAAAAGACAAGCAAGCATTCAACATCAACAAAATTTTGCTACGTCACCCACCATTTTTTTTTCTTTAACAAAAAAATGACTCTTAAAATTCGTTCTACTGGCTTCAATCGCCTAAAAAACCTTGGAAAAAATACTATAACGGATGTAGTGACAAATGCCTTACAGGTCGTCCGAGTTGTAGCCTTTAAACCCTATCTTTATCCATCATATTTCATAATTTTATCTTGTAGAATTTCAACTCCCTCACTTAATGAAAAGTTAAAGCATGATGCATACGTTTAAGCGCTCGTTGTATGCGTTGTGTTTCAGTGATTTAAGAAATATCAACTCCGACCATGACGTATGGAGTTAAATGTCAACTCAAACCAAAATTCTGTTTCCCTAAACGACCTTGCATAAACAATATAGGTGTTTGTTCGCTTATATCATGAGTATCCTCCCATCTATAGTTCTATACAAGACTTGGTATAAGTACATATCGTTACATCAATTTATTTGAAAAAAAAACATGACATTAGATTCTCATTTTGAAATTATGATATGTCCAATCTCATATCATTAGCATCTAGGGTTGGCATAATACGACATGATAGAGACACAATTACTTGTGGTGCTAGACACGACCATGACATGATAATTAATCATGTCATTTTTTTTCCAAACACAAGCAAAATCCAATTTAAACACACATTACACAACCGACCTGATTAAAGACCTGTTTAGTGACACGATAAATATCATGTATGTAGTGAAACAAAAGTTGACAAAAGCTCATAAAATCTTAATTAATACATAACCCTTAACGTATATGAATAAGAAAAATCAAAGTACTGCAGTAATAATGCGTACAAGTTGTTGACTTGCACATAGTATATTATATATAACACTTCAGTCCTTACAATTATAAAGATCTTTCTAATAAATTAGTAATGCATAACCATAATTTCTTGTTTGGCCTTTTTACAACACAAAATAAAAGACCATCAAGTGATAACTTTATATCTCCTAATATATATATTTATGTTGACTGCACTATGGAATATGCTGACTAGTGACTTTTGTCCTCAATTTTGATTTTTCCATGTTTCTCAAGATCATAGAGCATGAGTAGAGCAGCAGAGTCGAAAGAACTCTTCTTTGTCTGCTCGTGGCTTACCTGTTAGTTCGATGACCCCATAAAAGGGAATTGTCAAACTAATAGAGGACTCAAAGCTGTTGTGTGCGGTTCTTTTTATCAGCACCTTCACCAATTTCAATCAGAGTTCTGCAAAATAATATCATAATTCAGTTTGAAATACGAATAAAACAATAAAATGAAAGGATGGCTACTAACTTTGACTTTTGCTCGGATGGAGTAAAGGTAGGAATTGGCCACTGCATTTTCTTGCACACTTCAAAAAGTGATGATCTTGGTCCTCCCTTCTTTGTGTTTATCGACTTTAAAACTGTCAATAAAACGAACACAAAAATTAAAAAGAAACAATGTCTTAAAAATAAAAACAAATATTATAGATGGTTGTTACCAGGGACTTCAGTTTTAGAAGCTGATCCTTCCTCCTCATTGGCATTTGCGGGAGGATGAAAAGGAGTAATATTTTTTTGATTGACTTGTGTCACTTCCTTTGATGTTCTTATTACCAACTTCCGTTTCTCGTCCTTGATTCATTCTTGAAATTCCTCTTTTCTATCAGATAAAATGAAGCAACATTAATATCAGCAGCATTTAATCGTCTAATTGGTTATGCTAATAGAAAGGAAGCCAAACCTCAATCTGACTTAGCATTTTTAAGAGCGGCCTGGCCCCCTTGCAAAACTTCCTTTTGTTACCAGCACCATCTGCAACCAACAAAGCATCTTCAAGCTGCAACCTTAACTCCACTATCAACACCGTCACCACTGCTTCTACACGTGTCTTTTACAAAATAACCCTTGGAGTCACAAAACTCCATTAACTCCCGATAAGGTGGAAGCTTGAGTTTGTCCTGGTGTGACGATTGGAGATAATAACTCCTTAAATATCCTCCAAACTTCAACAAGATCAAGCTTTGTATCAATTAGCATTGCCCCCGTGATACTCTTCACCAGGTCACCAATTGCCTTTGGGGCTTTTCTCGTCTGGAGCAAGCTGGAATCAGTTGCAAGAAACTTCACATAATCTGAAATTTGTGTTTGTAAGGCACTCGAACGATACTGGAGGGTATCCGTGAAGATTTCTTCTCACAGCAGCATTGGAAAAGTTCTCATTGTTAACACATGCTGACCGTAAGTCGGTCAGTTCTCTCCGGGATCAATGTCATTGTGCTCAATGAAGAGATGCCATGTGATAAGCAAGTCCAATGCTGAATCACCAAGAAATTCTAACCTCTGTAGGATAAATAAACGAATAAATAAATAAAAGTCCATATACCAGCTTCTAATACTATAATTAATAAAGCACCTGGTATGAGTATCCGCCTCCTTGATCTTGATAAGATGCATGAGTTATGGCTTCCAATAACAAGCCTTTGGCCGCGCAAATGTATACCCGAGCTTTGTCTCCACACTTTGAAGAACATCAAGTTTTGGGGTGTATGCATGAAGTGAAGCAATTCTGTGGGCTTCATTGACACATGATGGGTGGAGTTCACAACTTTCAATACCCATCCATTTCATGAAGTGTAGAGCTGCATTGAGCCCACCGCCCATAAAGTAGGCCCCAACAAGGGCCTCGACACAGTCTGATATGGTCTTTGAGACCAACCACCTGTGGCCCATATCGCAGCATCTTCCCGAGAAAACTTTTGGGTCCTCGGTGTGGTATTTGGCATCATTAGGCACCTCTATGGTCTCAACTCCATGGTCACATGGGCAGGGTTTTAACGGAAGCTGACCTGGCGCTGTCCATCGGGTAGGATCAAATGGAATCTCTCTTATGTAACTCTGTAAAGAAATCCCACACAACGTCAATGTATCAGTTAGCAGTAAAACCTACAGCTAAATATGCAAATTTTACAACCTACAAAGGCATACCTGTAACCGACGGTTGATTCCCAGGTCATACAAGAGGTAGAATTGCGAACTTGCCATGTTCGAGCTCAGCAGACAGTTGCCCTTCATCGTTGCTCGGAGTGTCGAAGATAAAGATCACAGCTCACTACATACTTGAGCACCGAATCACCAAGCAACTCCAATCGCTCCATTGAAAAAACTTTCATTGCATCTAAGAGTTGTGATTGCCTCCAAAATCTAAACGAGACAATAATTACAATATTAAAAAGAATACAAGTAGTTTCTATCTTTTTGTTTTGGTGTGGAAAGAACAGTACTAACCAATGAGAGTCGGATATTTTTTTTGGCTATTGATCTCTTCACGAAGCTGGCTAGCCAACATAAACTACTCGAGCCGATGCATTAATGATGGTAGCAAATATAAGGATTTCACAATATCAACCCTTGCATCGATAATAACCAAAAGTTCAGGTGGTAAATGAGCAAAACACATCTGTCTGTTAGTGTTCACCTTACAACTACCAGCCTTTATCTTTTTTCCGTGTAAAATACCTTCAAAAATCAACAATGTAAATCAGCAACTAAGAGAATTAAAATTATTGTTATAACTTATAAAAAAGAAAACAGTATAAGGCTTAACAAACCTTCACCGTTGAAGTCCACAAGAAGATTATGGGACCTATGGCTTTGCTTAAGCAGCAACATGCTTTGGCCCGGGTACACTAGATCAATTTCATACTTTTGTTTAAAATAGTCCTTGAATGATGAAAATTTAGTAGTGTCTCCATCGAAAGGACTGTCGGTAGTTTAATCATTGGCAACCTCAAAAATAGTGTATATTTTCCGGTATGAATTGCAAGGACTACCACATTTGTGACATCATCATCTTTGTGTACATCTCTGTTAGCAAAGTGAATCATACTTGTGCTTTCAGCATCTATCATGATTGAATCAACACTCTGCTTTTCGGCCCTTGAGAAAGGAGATTTCTTGACGAATTCAATAGCAGATACGCATGAATCAATCTCTTTCCAGCTGATCTTGAACGGGTCTGACGACTCTAGTGGCAACACAAAGTACATGTATGATGAATTCCACAATTTCTTGTCGGATGATAATAAAAACTGTCTTGGCTCTTCTAAGTGTTTGGACCCGACATACAACTTGCCAAATATTCCATTGAAGAACAACTCTTGGAAGCACTTGCCTTTTGTAACCTAAAACAAATCATTAAAAGTAAAAAACACATGTCAAGAGTTTAAACAAGATAATTGACAAAGTTTTAGTCAAACCTGTTCTGAGTTGAGATGCAATTTCCCAGATGAAGAGACTTTGCAATTGACAGACTTTGACACAAGGTATAACTCCATTTCAAGACTTGCCACATCATCATCAAGCTTCGACTCAAGCAAAAGAACTAAACTGGAAAACTTGATGTCGACAATGCTACATGTGAAATTTGTGCTGCTCGAATCGGTGCTGTACCATGTAATTCTTTCCTTCTTGTAGTTCCTATAACAATAATAATAAATAATCAAGATTCCATCAAAGGCCAAAAATGTTTCATTTACTAGCGCATCCTACCTGCACTAGGAGGCGGTTCTTTGGTTATTTTAGAAGATTTGTTCTCTTCATTATTAGGCGGTAGATGATCACCTATTTGATGGAGCTTTTTAGAGGCCTCCAAGCATACAAGCTGCTTTGAAAGTGATGATGACCTACAAAGAGGACTCGAGTTATATGAATGTAAATATATATATATATATATATATATGGAACAAGGCTAATAAGAATTAGTCATACTCATCAGCTCGGGGTCTTGCATAGTGAACGATACTGACACTAGAATCAGCAGTAGTGACAGAAGCTCCTCTAGTATCCTCAACATAAGATGATTTTGTTTCTTTAAAGTTACATGGTTTTACAGCACATGCGTCTGGGTCTTGTTTCTTAGTATAGTCACTCATCGAATGCTCACTTACAAGGATGTCACAAAGGTGTCCTCTTTGTTCTTCATTATCCCTATTTATGATAAGAATGATTCAATATGAAAAGAAACTATGAAAACTTCCAACTTTTAATTACCTCTCGAGCATGAAAATAAATCGGGACCCACTTTGACGAACCCTTCCCCATGACTGAGCATTGCTACGCACCGTTTTTGGGATATCAAAGCAAACCACAGTTGAACATTTCGGCAAGTCAATCTCCTCCTCAATAACACCCGCAACAAACAGTAGATCCACCTAATCGAGGGTCATCAAGAGAGATACACTTTGCTGTCAAAGACTTTGATCAAAAACACAAATTTTATGACACGAAATAGAAAGAACTATAAGGAAAATTGTTTTTGACTTTTGCAAGAAGACACTTGAAAAGTTATTTCAAAAAGTTTGAGCAGAAAAGTCTGTCTATCTCCGTGACACAGCTTACAATGCACCAAAAGCTACCCATTTTGACCGGCTAGCCCACCCAATATGCAACATCTCACGGAAACAAGATAAGTGTACCTTCCCAGAACGAAAATATTCAAGTGTTTCCTTTTGCATTTTTGTTGGCATTTCATCAACAGATGGTGCATTAGCGGTCAAACACGAAGCTTCAAAATGAGACAGGTCAGCAACTCTCTTCAAGATCATGTCAAGAGCTTTAGCGGTTGTAATTTTCTCTACCAAAATGATGCTTGATAATTTTGTAGCTCCCCTGAAAATGCAACCCTCAAAATAGTTATTAAAATGGTGAAATCTTAATTAACTAATTACCAAAAGTAAAATTGATAATCGTATTTTTTTATATGAGTAAACAGATCTCCACTATGAAATGAGGAATTACCCAAATAACTGGAAAAGTTTAAAGAGTTCATATAGTTTTGGTGAGATATAGCCAGCTGCAACTGTCGCATCAAATTCACATCCACCATTAAACATGTTTTCATGGCCTGAAAAGATAAGAAATAAATTGAATTACAAGGACTATAAAAAAAACTAACTATTCCATAAAGGTTAAAACAAAAAGAAGCAGTACCATAACATACCATTTGGTAATGCATTCTCAATAATATATAATGCTTCTTCAAGAAAATGCAAACACTGTGAGCAGCTCTCTTGAAAGAAACCACATTTTTCTATGGCTTCCGTGGTGTCCGCCATACAAATTTTAACAGCCTACAAAACAGCATATCATGTATACCAACTAAACTCAAGTAACAAAAAGAAACAAATAAGAACAAGACTACCGACCTCATAAGCACATAGAAGGCCCAACTCATCAATGCAGTAAGTAATCTTAGCATGGTCATCAGACAGCCTGTCTCGAAGAATCCGATGTTTTTGATCACTGTCTCTGTATTGTGTTTGCATAGTAACTTGCATCTGAAGCAGCTGCACTTCAAACTGTGGCCAAAAAACAGAGAATCATATATATAATACTGTTTTCATTAAAAATCAAGATCTTTGCAATATTAACTTGTAGCCGGGATGATTGCAGTTTTGATTTAAGATCCACATGGTCAACCTTGCTCGGCTGATAAAAACGATACTTTAATAATGAAGCAGATTTTGCGACAATATTCTCCACATCCAAGTGGTACCTAATTTCAACAACAATAACAAAATGAATATAAAATTTTATCCACCAGTAATCAATCAAAGAGAGTACTTACTCTGTGGGGGTGATATTAGTTGGGAGTATCATCGATGCTTTTGAACTTCACAAAAAACCAACACAAATCATCAGAAAATAATAATAATAATCATAAACTGAAGCACTTACGGTGTGCGATTGTTGATGATGGTTTCTGATTTTCTCTTCAAAGGGTTTGTGGGAAACTGCATTTCCGATCAAATGAGAGGCAGCAGCAACTCACAGCACAAAGTTGGGTGGGTGTGTTTCGTCCTTACAAAATCCGTACAATTTTTCTTAAGTTCGCCTAACGTTAGAAGTGACTAGGGCTTTGCGAGTGTGAACGTGTTGCAGGTGTTAAGGATTCAAGATTCACCGTACGATGGCTTTGGTTGGGATTTATGGTTGAAGCAGAGCAGGTTGCTCGCTGCATGAACATTCAGATTTAGTCCAAGCACTTGAGATTTTTTTTTTATTATTTTTTTTGGAAGGAGAATATTTTCCGGCTCAAGTAGCTAATAAGACATTGGTTGAAGCTTTTGGGTTCTTTAGTGGAGAGTGAAGATCTAATTTTGGTTCCCACTTGTATTATTTCGGGTTGATATTGGTAATGAATGATTTGAGCTAGGCGTTACGAGGTTGTCAGTTCGGATCCGGAGCCCCCAGGTTTTCGTCCCACCGTATGTTACGCCATATAGTTCTGCTCTTGTGACGGCATTATGACTGTCAAGTGGCAGCCGATGGGGCAACAAGGCTCTCCAAATTAGAAAATCGCCTTTCTAAAAAAAGTTAAGACAGGCATTCAGAATTTTAATTTAAAAAAGACGAATGTTATGAATAAGAGGTTTTTTCCAGGGTTAAGAGGGTTTACCTTCTAAGGATGGAATGGAGATTAGTAGATTACTGAGTCGTTAAGGGTCGACTAATTAAAAAAACAAAAAGAAAGGTGGAGATTTTCTCGTTATAATTAGATTATTTGATACTAGGAATCTCACAAGCATGCTGCATGCTATTACACTTTTTTTTTCCTAAGCACAACCATTTCTGAAAATTAATTAGTAAATCTTCCATTCTTAAAAAAAAAAACCGCTAATAGTTGTTAAAAAAATAAAAAGTAAAAGGAAGTTAATGGATGGGTCTTTCATGAGTTTTGAACATTCTAAAATGATGTTGATCATTGGTCCAACTTCCAACAATTGATATGCTTTTAGAAAAAAGGTTAATTGATGGTTAGAAAAAGTCAGTGGTCCAATGTATTATGTTTTTAGAAATTGGTCAACATAACAAATGGTTTAACAAAAGTCATAGGTCCCAAAGTTTATAACTTATTTAAACATCTCATTTATGAATTAATTTGTAAACTTGTAAGTCTTTCTTTTTCGAAAGACTAAAAGACATGCGAATATGTATGGCAAATTGTTGAGTAGCAACAACTAACGAGGATAGAAAAAAAACAAGTGACAAAGATAACTTCATTAGTATTCATGAGTGGCTAGTTTGTTTCCGTAAATTTTGTTCCTAAAGCAAATTGACGGTTTTTTTCTTTTAACACATTGGATGGTATACAAGCATAATGAAAAAAATTATGTAATTTAAAATAAAAATAAAAAAATGGATCAACAAGATAACAAAAAAGGTCAAATACATAAATACCTAGGTTACCTTGGAGCATAACCCGATTAAAAATATATAAACTCTAAATCTAACCATTAAGCTGATTAGATCATCTCCAATAATGATTTAAAGGTTTAAAATACAAACACATCCTAACTACCCACTCACATTCTCTCTCCTTCACCCTGCAACACCCAATCTAAATATTTTATTTAAATTCCAAACTCTCTCTCTCTCTTAGAGCCATTTAAGATTCAAACCATACAAAAACTCATCAATGGAGATGCTCTTACTTAAGGCTGTTAGACCACTCTTAGAGGGGAAGGGGCACTCATGGGCATTACCCATGCACCAGCCAATTATGTACTGTCATCTCATTTTTATCCTTAATTACCCACAAAACACAAAGTTACTGGAAACACTTACCCATAAGTACCCTAAAACTTTATTAATTCATTTTAATTCTTTAATAGTCAAAAATGAATCAATTTTTATGTGGCAAACCTTTGCCATAATATGAAGCCATGCACCTTACCCACATAGGATGGGGTGGTGTTACCATGTGGGTTGGAAGCCATGCACCCTACCCATATGGGTGCCCCTTCCCCATTATTGGCAAATCAATGATGGTTTGTTTCACTATCAAAAACCTTGAAAAGAACGATAAAAGATCATACTTGTCGTATGTGCTTCTAAACCTTGAATATTGGGATAACAATAACAATAATAATAATAATAATAATAATATAGCATATAATATAGTAGTATTTAGGTGCTACTATGCGTACATTGTCTTGATCACCATCATACGAGATGTACAAAGAACGATAAACGGTCATACTTGTCGTATGTGCTTCTAAAGGTGTGCCATGTCATGCCGTCACTTCCTACATTAGAACAACTTATACGAATTGTATGATTTGTACGAACGCTCCTCGCAAACGGCTTGTATAACGTTATTGGGCGTGCATGATGTGTCAGTATCACAACTAGCTTGTACGACTCCCCATATAAACAATATGACCCACCGTATAATGTGTCAAGTATATGATTGCGTATAGCTTACAACTAATTTTTTAATACTCACTTTTTTATTAAATTCAATGATGCTAGAATGTTAAAAGCATGCCATTTAATTAGTTAATTTGTATAATTTACATAATTAGTTAATTTGTATAATTTACATGAAACAAAATAAAATGTACATAACTTTTTTTATCTAGTAACCTAACTTTTAAGAGTTCCAACTCACTCAAACTTTTTATGCAAGAAAAAGATCCTTCAACTTTCATAATATATTTAAGTGTAGTAAAATTTTGTGTGTGCTACAACATTCGTTTTCATTTTTTTTAACCACAAATTATTTCATCATTTTATTTATTATGAAATGTGAACTCTTATTATTGGGAGGACGTCACTTTAAAAAGCATCTTGATATTATTGAATGACAAAGCTTTGATTAACGTGTCAGCTTTTATTCCTTTGTTTTTAAAGTTGTTTTGAAATGGAAAAGTAATGTATGATTATTTATTAGACCACGCGTAGTTGTAACTAAGCATAACCGGACGTTTTTTAACACGTGGCATCCTAGTCACTTATGACTAGTTTTGCAAAAACTGGCGTAGTGGTAAAAATGCTCTATAACCCCCTTTCATTCATTGAACAATTATTACTTTTTTTGTAATATAAATACAAATTAAAATAAAAAACCAATTGCTTGGACAACTTCTCTCTCCCCTATCCCCCACCCCAACTTCGTTGTGTACACAACGTACTCATCCAAAACTAACCTTAGAACTAAAGGACGTAGCGACGTTCACCTAGTTTTGAAGCTAGTTTTTATGCAAAAACATGATCACTACACGAAGTCTTTAAATTTATTGTGAAACAAGCCTAATAGCCCAAGAATATGAGAAAGAGATGTAGGAGAAAGAGAAGGATTTCATTCATTAGGTGTGTTATACAATGAGATACAATTAGATGTATATATAGGATAGGAAAACTTGGGGAGGAAGCTAATCTATATTAGGTGTTGATAACCATAGTATTAATATATTTATAACACTCCCCCTTGGTTATCAACTAAATACGCTTGTAGATGCTACCTTATTAAAAAACTTGCTAGGAAACCCAATGGGACAAAACCATAGCTAAGGGAAAAAGAGTGCAGCGCGTATTGTCTCCCCCTGATTTGCATATCCGTTAAAATGGTAAATATCGATCTTCTATGAAAGCTTCAAAACTTTTATACTCAAACATTTGTGTCTTCGTCACTTGACATGCAAATTGTTAAGTTCAACAGCGTTGCATGATCTTCACGTGAAAACTTCTATTGTGTCATCTCATAACCATATACTATTGTATGGATACCCTGTTGTGTTTCTCTGCATGACAAGACTAACAAAACTTGTTTTGATGGATTAGTAAAATATAAAAGCATATCTTTCATACCTGAAATATATGTTTTAACCCATTCTGATGTCTCCTAGCTGGACACATGCCGATAAATATAAATAAAGAAACTGATAATCATATAGCTAACAATACGATATAATGCACTTATGCATTTAATTGTGGTATTTCCGAACTAATAATATTTCATATTCATGTAGGAAATGATATTATAGTGCATTGTTGGATATCCTTTGATGTACTCAAAGAATGAATATTGTCTTTGGTAAAATGTCTCAACATCTTTTAGATGTATTTTGATGGATTGATAAACATATAATTACACTATAATTACACGTATACTCGAACTGCAGGTCAAGTAATACTCACATCATGTCAAGGTATTTCAAAAATTCCCCTTCTAAAAGTTTCGTAATTTCTCTCGATGATGTGTACATCATCACTGTAAACTGTGATTATATGAACTTTTAGGAGTAAAATTTTGATAAAAGTATGATTAATTACATCCAACTTATCTCCCTCCTTATCAAAATATTTATTGATTGTACCAAGTTCAATCCAACTATATTAGTCCATACGAAATAAGCATAACTACATGTATTTTTCAATCCATCATGGATTTCTTTCCATCTTGATAAATTATGCATGTGCATTCGCTTTTCTAGGATTTCTTCTACATAAACTTTGATCATTAGCACATCAAATTTTGTATCACATATCAAAAATCTATATTGTACAATTTCTTTACTTATTGAGATACTATACTCATCATGTATATTCTCTTCTCTGTGTATGCTTATTGATGCACAATAATTACATCATTAAGATGTATCAATTAACCTTTCAAGTATTCAATTACCTTAGAAAACTTTCCAAGAGTCCCATTTATGCTCAACATATTCAATAATCCTAACATATTCAAATGTGACTCTATACACAACAAATCATTGTGTTCTCGAGAACTTATTTTACATGATTTGATAATTCAAATCCTTTAAAGACTTTCCAATAAACTTTCAGTATCAACTGAATCACAATATTTATTAGACGCATATCAATTCTCTCTTTGTATTACCAGACTATTTAGGTATCAGAAAGTTGTTGCTTTCACCATTGGTGAATGTATCTCGTCATAATCAATCATGGGTCTTTACAAAATCTTTGTGCCCACAATTTTTCCTTATATAACTTAATTCATAATTCACATAAAAGACCCCTTTGTATGGCCTACTGGGTCCAAAAGACTTTCTGTTATATTAGAGAATACAACTCTGCCATATTTGCATCTTTATACACTGGCCAATCATAAATATGTTTTCATTCATAGGCAGATATTAAATCTTAATCCTCACCATTTCATCATTTTAAGCGCTAATTACATATATAAAAGTATAACGACGTCGACTTTATTTCGATTCCATATATCTTTGTAGACATGATACAATATAATTTACTGAGAGGTCTTTGTTTAGGTACCTGAGGTTTTTTCAATAACCATCATGTCTAACGTCTTTCAAGAGAACTTTTTACTATACCTCGACTTGACCATCTTTATTACTTGCTCCAATTTTTGAGGAAATTTTACCTTTGGAACCGATTAATCTACCAAGCTTCATGCGTATGTTAGATTCATTATCAATATGTAATAATATTAATTGGAGCATTAGCAGTTGTTATAGGCGTCTTAGCTAGACACTTTGTTTTGGTCAGTGAATAGTCTGGTAATTGATTCGTTAATTTTTATACATGAATTATTCTTTGAACTTTTAGTTCATATAATTTAATTTGAGGATCAATGGTAATTCATTCAAAACTAAATTCGTTTTCCGACTGCTTTATATCTCCCCCTAATATTGGAAATATTGCTCCACTAAAGTGAAACTAATGAGTCATAAACAAATATCTCATTAATGGCTCTAATTCTTTAATCATAGATAATATATAATACCGACATAATCTCAACTTCTTTGTGGTCTCATCTTTGTGTAACACAAACGAAATATTATATGAGAGATACTTGGTTACTGACCAAAAACCAATTGCAACGGGGAGGAATTTCATAACTTGTTGGCTCGATGTGAATAATTATTAGGAAGAATCTTTTGGTTCTTCAATAAATTTCACATCATTGACTCGGTGTGGTCAAACCGATCAAGCCATTAGGTAATCATGAACCATAAAACTTCAGGTTTATGATCGCATATATATTATATTTCTTTAATGCAAATAGCTAAATATGAGAGAACTTTGTATTATCCTTTCAAGTGATGTGATTTCATTTTAGTTTTTCCACATTTTGTTCTCATATATGATCAATTCCTTTGTCACTTGTGGTGGTTGGTCTCATTATTAACATAAATATCATTGACATTCTTCTGACTGTTTTCAATATTAAGATGACCATCATTATAATTCTTAATAGACAAGCTCATTCATAATAGGATCATTACTATGGTTTTCTCAATTACGTCCATGATCATGACATTTTCAATGATCATTATATAATCACATTCACTTCAAGGAATATTGTAGAACCATACATATATCATGGTTTTTCATTACTTTCTCGAACATACAAATATGAAATCATTGAATCTTTCACACTTTTCATTAATATTGCTACATTAGAAGCATATTTAAGGTGTGACGAATGGCAACTATTTGTCACACCCCGACTAACACAATGCGAAAGCGTAAAACGAGAATGTAACAGACACCTCTGGTATCAAGAACATTGCTTATAAAGAAACATTACAAACTAATTTACATTATATTACATTGATCTATCTTTGATTATAACTAGGTATTACAACAAAATGTGTTCGTTAAACTAATCTATTTGTACTAATAACCTTGCGTCTATTCACATAGCATCGAGCATGTTTCACGAAAGATAGCACGACGTCACTTTATTCCAACTTTGGTAGTCCTGAAAAGCAGTTTAAAAATGGGTCAACTACTGGAGTTGGTGAGTTTCACGAGTTTCAAGAAAACAGTTATGAATATTCGTAGGTTAACACTTGTGATCATGATATAAGTATGTATGTATATAAATGATGTAATTATCCTAAGCTACAGTGAAGCCTTGACTGTTTGTGCTGCGTGCATCCATTTCTCACGCCCAATCAATCACTGTGGCCCCCTTTCTGCCACAATTGCCCCAAGTAGCTATGTCTAACATTACATAGTGTGTTTGTATAGTTATGGTCATGTGCAAATGGGGTAAAGTCTCAGCAACACATGCTGGCTCCGTTTGGGTTTGTCAAACCAGTAGTAATATTCACAAGCCACCGGCTTGAAGTTAATCACTGTGTTAGTGGAGATTTCGTGTGTTAGCACATAGATAATTCACATCATTACAAGTTTCAGATATGTATACGTGATCAAACATGTGTGTTAGCACTTAGATAATTCACATTATTACAAGTTTCAGATATGTATACGTGATCAAACATGCTTTTCACCCCAAAGGTTCTTAAAATTGTTTAAAGAGAGGGATCATGAAACTCAAAATTGAATTTGTTTAATTTTCAAATTAGCATAATTAATTAACCGTTAATCATTAAATTATGAAAATTTAACCACTTATCAAATAAAATATGTAGATTTTTATAAAAATATATCTGGAATTATTAACTGGTTTATTAATTTATAAAAATTCATTTTACCTACTATATTTAGCCTGAAAATCGTCCGTTTATCCCAAACGATTTCCAAAAATTCACAAAAATTCCTAGAAGCTCAAATTATATCCCAAAACCATATTTATCAATTCCATAATGTAATAACCTTGTTCAATATTCTTTTCGGACCAAAAACGACTATAAAAACTCACATGAACACAAATCCATAAAACCTGCTTAGGATTTTCCAAATGCTCCCAAATTTCATGTGTGATCAAAATATACCAAATCTGTTCCCCAAAAGTTTTCATAAATTTTTCAAGCATTTTAACTATTTTCCCAAATAAACGTTCCAATTTGGTAATAAATTCGCCAAATATTCTCGGATGGTCGAAAAATTACCAAATTTGAAAAGTGACTCAATGATATGGACCCTGATGTCCCTTCAGATTTTCATGACCTAACAATATGCACATCATAATCGAATCCTAAACAGCCCGTAAACGAGTGATTCGGTATTACCTTAGCAGTTTTGGTTCGTTTTCGCATTTCTAATCAAGTTTTCGGGTTCTTGTGCTTCTATGCAAGCTAGATACAGGTTCTATATCACAAACCAAGCAAGTTTAATAAAAAAAACAGCCCCTTAACTTAGGGTTTCGGTTTGGGTATAAAACCGAACTTTTGAATCGTAAAAACGCTGTTTAAACCCTCTAATCCGTGTTCATGGCCAAAATAACTATCATACCAGGTTCCTAACCATGTGTATGATCAAAAAAATTTTATGGATCATTTTGAGAATTTTTTCATAGTTAGGATTGAGTTTTAGCAATTAAACTATGTTTATATGGTATTAAACCTAACTAAAACAAGTTAAAAATGATAAAAATAAGAAAAAAATACCTAGGGTTTGGTCTTGAGAATTCTTCCAGAACTTCAAAAGTGCAGGAATGTTATGGGAGGATGTAAAATATCTTGTTTATATATAAAAAATGTTAGAAAGCTTAAGGAGGGGGATCCCCTTATTGCGTACGGAAGACTTTTGGCCCATTTGGCCCAACATTCTGTAATTTCAAGCCCGTGCGTGAAAACCCAAGTCCAAATTCATTTCGGGTTCGGTTTTTGGCGCGAAAATTTTATCGGGTACGACAAACAGCGCGAAAACGAGTGTTTTTTGGCTATTTTTGTATAAATTTATAAAAACATATTATACGTTTGTAAAACTCAAAAATATTTTCACAAATCGCTTAAAACATTTCAATTAAGTATTTGGTAAGTCTTTTTCGGCTTAACGGATGATACAATGCTTGGCTTGTAACTATCTTTTGCATTTAAATCTAGAGCGGGTAGTTAAACGAGCATGTTTTCGTTTAACTTGTTTGCTATCAAACTAAGGCCATATTACTAATATATTAGCTTATATTAGTTGTATATCACTTACAGATGGTCCTCTGGGATATCTGGGCCATAACCAGACCCATTCGGTTAATCGTTCGATCGTTACGTAATACGCGTTTATTTAATTAATCGGTAAATACGTACTGCGGTGTACCTGGTTTTGGCTCAATTGTCACACTATTTAATCCGACTTTTCATAAAAATAATTTTCTCATTGTACAATAAAGACTGAGAAATAGTTGCATGGACTAGTCATGTAATATTTATCGGTTTTAATGCTTATGACTTTATGTAATTCTAGTGAGATTTAGGATATATAACATTTCAAGGCTCATATTTGAACATATTTATGCTGTTTCATGACAGAGATAACGAATCATACATGTGGCTTATTTGTTCTATTATAACTAATAACATAGCATATATATATATCCTACAGTAAAAGTATACAATACATGACATTGTAACATGTGTTCATATAAAACAATTACACTAAAAGTTAATGAAATAAGATTTTACCATTACTTACAGGCAAGTATATATAACTTATGTATCAACTTATCAGGGTATCATCAATCACAAATATATCTTACACACAAGTATAGATAAATAAATATTTGACACTCCAACTTCAAATATAAGCAAAGATCAATTGGTATTGCTATAGTTTCCACAAATCTAAATGACAACTAACGTTGCTCTAGTTTTCACTCAAAGATGTTTTGTTTCACTTTGCCATAGAAAATTATCAAAAAACAATTTACTTACGCATTTAAAGTAAGGTGTATAATAATAGAAATATTATTTAGGTATTGTGTGCAAATCAACTCTAAAACTTTACGCTATAATTTGAATTAATAGTCAAATTATATTCTTTGACTTGGTTTCTCTTTTAATAATCGTATAACTAAGAGTTTATTGATAAAAGGAAATATAAAATCAAACCATAAATGTCTTTTAAAATTTATCCCAGTATCAACATAGTAAAATTCATATCTGCATTTATATAGCACAAAGATACAAATTGATCCTATAACCAAATAAGTTATTACTATAAACAAAGTATATTTTTTTTAATGTGCACGAACTCGTAGACAATAAAATTATACAAATATTGCTATTTTATTAATCATATTAAATTTTTTAAAGCTATCCCTTGCCCGTACAATGAAATAAAAGACTTGCACATAATTCAAATATAAAATGTAAGATCTTATTTTTCTTTTAATTTGTAAACTTACATAAAATAGTTTAGTTACTTTCTTTTATAGATATATATTACAAATCGTCATTCCTTTACAAAAGAATAAAGTAAAATTTAGGTCCAAAATCTCCGAAACAAAATCCCCAAATTGTTAAGGCTAAAATCTCGATAATCATAGTATCATACCAGTCGGTGGGCTTAAAAAAAATAAATAACCTGATTTCTTTTCTTTTGCAACAAGATTATATCAATATAATAAAATCTCGCTAATATCTACTTTCTAAATACTATTCTTCAATAAAAGAGCAAAATATTTTATAGTATTTTAGTATCATCACGTATCGAAGTATGTATTAATATTAATTCTAGAATTTATATAAACAACAAATTAAGTTGTAAATGCATATAAATAAAATGTGAAATATGTGTTACGGGAATGGCAGAGATCATGTTTTCTTTTTCCTTTTTTTTTGGTGAAGATATGCAGATTTACACACATACTAAATTAATATCTAGAAGAGTTAATGTCCATTTTCGTTCATGTGGTTTGCTACTTTCGCCACTTCAGTCCAAAGTCTGAAATTTTGTCAATTTAGTCCTTATAGTTTTAAACATTAGCCAATCACGTCTTCTCGTCTAACGGCATCCAACTATGCCGTTAGTTTAAGGGGTATTTTTGTCTTTCTCCTGTTTATTTTTAGTTAATGGTCAGTTTCGTCTATGTGGTTTGATACTTTTGCTACTTCAGTCCAAAGTTTGAAGTTTTTTCAATTTTATTTTTAATTTATTAAGGTGTTTTTTTTTGTCTATAGCCCTTAAGAGCATAATCCAAGCCCAAAACCATCGAGCATCGACCAAAACAGATTTACGCTTACTCTGTCGATAACAATAATCATACCCCCCTCGTATTTAGTTTCTAGACATTTTCTAAACTCTCCCCCATGGTGTAATTCATTGGTAAGGTAATTCCCTAAAACCGTACTATACCGATAAAACTAAAATCGTTTATTTGGTTAATGCATAATAGTTATGGTTTAGAGATTAACATATCGTAGCAAACATCTGGGTCGAAATACATCAGGAGGTTGAATATCCCGCATTTCCATGTTTGCTCAATAAATCGATACACTAGATCGCATGTGTGTTCTTCAAATCGTGGTGTTGTTTTTGAATTCTTCATATCGACTACTTGGCCAATGATGATGCCTTGAGCATTGAAAGTGGTGGTTGGGTTTTGTGTTACAGAAGGGAATTAGTGTTCTTGAGAGACTCGTGCTGATAACGTACTATGAAACAAGCCTAATAGTCCAAGAATATAAAAAAGAGATGCAAAGAGAAAGAGAGGGATTTCATTCATTAGGTGTGTGTCATATACAATAAGATACAATTAGATGTATATATATATGATAGGAAAACTTGAAGAGAAAGTTAATCTATATTAGGTGTTGATAACCATAGTATTAATATATTTATAACAAAATTGATGATAAATTATATTGTCGTTTATTACTATATTTTTATTAGTATCTAAACATTTACTTTAAAACACATTTAACCTACAAGCCATTTGTTCTAAATAATACAACATAATGCTTAAAATAATTTGTTATTGCAACGTCCAATCAATTAGTAAATAGATTGTATCTATTCTAGACTAGTTAAAGCATGATAATCCAAATACGTGAAATATTGGATGTATTTATTACTTTTACAATCATGGTAAACATTACTCTATTTTCATGTTCTCAAATCATCCTTGCTATAGTAAACGCCAGCTATAGTCATGTGCTTTACTAATAAAAAGATGTACCATGAAAGCTATTATTACTAAATATAGAATTTGTGCTTATTTGATTTTTTTTATATTATGCATTTATTTTTATCTATAATATATATAAACGAAGACCCTGAAATCCTACGTGTCGCGATGTGGTCGCTCCCTTTTTTTATGGAAGCCACCAGATTGCTTGATTTTTAAATGAAGGTCTCTCATTGATTTAACCCAAATTTATGGGTATGGGTTACCAAAACCAGGTGACTCTTAAACGGGTTATAACATCTCATTAAATTAAAAATTAATCTTACCAATTATTTGATATGAAAATCCTATAAAATAGGGATATACTAAAATTTAATATTCAATTAAAAAAAAAGATATTATTTATAATTAATAAACAATTTTATAGTAAAAAACATAAGCGGGTCATGGGTCACCAAATCCAGATTGCTTTTAAACGGGTTATAACATATCATTTATTTATGAAACCCTTTCATCATCAAACCCTAAGTATATTATTAACTTTCTTGCAATAAAAAAAATTAAAATCCAAATATACATATATAAATATTAAAAACGAAAACTGTAATACAACCTCCGTAATACGGGGGATAAAATCTAGTATAATAATAATTCTAACACCATACAAGTTATTACATTTTAAAAGGTAGGAATGGTAAAAAAAATTACATCATGTAAGCAAATGAGTTTTCCTAAAAAGTTAATAAAAAACTCACGTTTTTCTTTCGTCACAAGCGTAATTGTATGGTTATAAAAGGAGAAATGCCTCCAAACAAAAATTCATGATTTAAAATTATCAAATACAAAAATTTTAAAATTTTATAAGAAAAATAAGCTACATACAAGGTACACATTATAATTATCCCTAAAATTGTACATGGTCAACCATAAATATACAAGAGTTTAATATTATAAAAAAAGAAAAAATGAATAAGCCGTATTTTTTTTATCATTTAAAAGGATCATGAATCCTTCGTATATTGGTCTCTCTGTCATACACCTCTTCTTAAAAATGAATCAAGAATTCAAGATCCTTTTCACAACGTGGATTTTATATATTAATGGATTTATTACCATATGAATTGAAAAAACTACAAACTTTTTTTCTACATGATATGATATGATATGATACAATACTACCTAATACGAGTTCTCCAAATTCTTATTATTGTTAATTAATTGGTAGGTTTCAAATTTGCCAAATACCTTTCAAGAACATAAAAATTACAATCAATCAATCAATCATGCCCAGTAAAATCCCACCGACAGCAAAGCTATAAGTAGGGTCTGGGGAGGGTGGGATGTAGGCACACCGTACCTCTGTAAGGCCCCGAACCCGGTGCCCTACTTTAGCGTCGGATTTACTCATAAACACAGCTCTTACAAATCAGAGTTTATTAAAACCTTTCGCGGAATATAAAACGTCAATCATTTGTCACAAAACATTAAATCTTTTCTTTGATACCATAACACAAAACTTTATATTTAAAACATCTTTACTTCTTTCTTCAGATGCCAGCCGTTCAATCCATGCCGTGTGTCATCCTCATGCTAACTCTGTAATCAGCTCACCTGCGTGCATACTAAAAGTCAGCTACGCTGAGTGAGTTCTAGTTAATCAAGCAACTTATCATACAGCCACTTCATACAATATTTACGTATCCGAAGACACATAGTCCACTGTCTAACATGCCACTGTTTAACCACTTAACTACCCCTATAGCTTAACCTCTTAATTACCCCTACCGCTTAGCCACTTGTGCCACTTTATGCCACTTATGCCACTTATGCCACTTTATGCCACTTTGCCACTTGTGCCACTTATGCCACTTGTGCCACTTTAATAACGTATAACGTTATGCCACTTTAATAACGAAAGCACGTATAGGCTTACCCTACCACGTACTGTCGTTATGCCCCTAACACTCTTACTAAACTTGCCACTTCTAACACGTTCTACCTCTACTTGTCTACAACACACTTCCTAGCATTTACATAATAAGCATGTCACATTAACAATCATACACACATAATAACGAGATATTATAAGGGTCTGGTCCCTAACATCACAGATATTATAAGGGTCTGGTCCCTAGTTTTCGAATATTAGAAGGGTTCGATTCCCTCTTCATTACTATACAACCATACATCATACCTCGAGTATTATTAGGGCTCGGTACCCTTTTCGTAACCATACAACCATACGTTATCATTTCTTTCTTTTATCATCTCTATCGTGTTCATACACATAAACATACATAACATACTTACCTTATTCTTAGCGCTGCAAACTGACAGCACGTGCAATATCCGAAGATCGTTCACGCACCATCAAGCAATCATTCATACATAACATTCCTACCTTATACATAGCTTTACAACCTGACAGCACGTGCAATATCCGTAGGTCGTTCACGTACCATCAAGCAATCATTCATACAGTTCACATTATCCATATAAGGCATACACTTATCTCTTAGGATAAGTGTATTAACTATCACATTGAGTATGCACACAGCCCCGAAAACATAACACATAAGTGGGGCTAGAAACTCACCTGGATACTGCTTCTTTTTCTGAGAGCTGTAAATCCCTTCTTTAACTGAGCTCGGCTAACTGTACAAGTTACACGTATCAATACTCGCCTGACCTAATCTGGTGGTCTAGTATTAGCTTACTTTAACTTATCGCTTTATAATTTATTTTTCTAATCAAACTTGGCTTTAGGCGAAGTTAACCCTTCGGGCGAACTTAGCTTCAGGCGAAGTTAAACCTTAGGCGAACTTGGCTTCAGGCGAAGTTAAACCTTAGGCGAACTTGGCTTCAGGCGAAGTTAAACCTTAGGCGAACTTGGCTTTTAGGCGAAGTTACCATTTAGGCGAAGTTGCCATCAGGCGAACTTGGCTTCAGGCGAACTTATCAGGCGAACTTGGCTTGCAGGCGAAGTTCATCAGGCGAACTTAGCTTGCAGGCGAAGTTCATCGCTTGAAGGCGAAGTTGCCCAGATGAAGGCGAAGTTGTCGCGCTGCAGATCTGTTTGCCCATAACTCCTTCGTTTCTTAGCCAAATAACTCGATTTTGGTACCCACGGAATCGTATGATCGGCGCCTACAAACCCTAACCATCAAATCGGCCTAAAATCGACGTTTTAGAGGTCCGATTTGGGCAGTTTGGGTTCGGGTCCGGTTTAACCCATCCAATCCTAACCATTTTCAGTAAAATTAGCTTTGCGGGATTAGTTCTTACCTTACCAACTCAGATCTATCAACAAATCTCGGGTCTCGGCTTCGAATCTTGATCGGTTAGAATGTGTGTGTTTTGAGTGTGTATGGAGTGTGTGTTGGGGAGTTGGTGAGAAATGAAGATATTTTGGGATTTTGGGGGTATTTATATCCCTGAAATCCCATTCTCATTTAACCCATCTCAATTAACCCAAGTCCACAACCCGCATCCCTTACCCAACACTAGCCCGACCCATACCAACTCCTATTATATTATTTATTTCCCGATAACCCGAGTAAACTTTCCATCTATTAATAAGTAATATAACTAATATTACCTTAGAAATTTCGGGATGTTACAAGTCTTCCCTCCTTAAAGAGGTTTCGTCCCCGAAACCTAACTTATTCCCTATAAAAGGAAAACTTCTTACATTTACACGCTATATGCCTTCGCTTTTGAGTTATCCCTCTTACTCCTGACTTGTAGTCATCGAGCGGTGATCATGTGTTTTAGCTATTACGGTAGCTTGTCCATGAAGCCCTCGATGTACATAGTCTCGTATCGCCTTCCCGAGGAACCTTGTTTTATATAATAACGCTAACCCCTAAAGCGACGCTTTACCCTCACACAACTAATTTTCATAACTAACATGCGTTTAAGATAAATCCATAGATCGTTCATACAAAAGCACAAGAGATCACAAGTACATCATAACATAAAAGGAAATCATTCAAACTTGCTAAACGAACATAGGTTCAACTGTAACATAAAACACTCTTTAACTACTAAACATAAAACAACTGTGACATGCCATTTATTCTCCTGCAACCTCCTCAGCAGCTAATAGACCATCCCTTCACGCGTTTCCTCTTCCTTCCCCCACTGCCACGGCTTCTCTACACTCTCTAGCTATGTGACCCGACTTACCACACTTATAACATTTCTGGTTCTCGGTGCAATCACGAGTTATGTGTCCCTTCTTCCCACATCGGTAGCACTGATTTGGACCAGCCTTGCATTCTCCTAGGTGCATCTTCCCGCACACTTTGCATGTTTCCCTTCCCGCGACCTTTAGTATCTTCTTCCCCGCATACTCCACGACATCTACAGATCCTTTGGTTCCTTTCGCTCCTCCCTTATAATCATCACCCTTCTTTCCGTCTCCTCCTGCCTTCTCAGTGGCCCTTGCATGGTTTTCGGCAGACTTGTCAGTACGAAATTTCTTCTCTGCAGCAGCCACAGCGTAAGAAATGGCAAATTGAGTAACAGGATCCAGCTGATACCCTTCATTGCTGCTTGGTCCTTGCAAAGTTTCACTTTTATCCTTTTTCGTGGTAGTAACTAGTTCTTCAGAAGGTTCTCGGACAACGCGTATTCCAAGAGGACGTCCAGTGTGACCTCCCTTACCAACAAACCTTTTTGCTCCAGCCATTAGTATTCTAAGGGAAAACACAAACATCATCACTCAAGGAACTATCTAGTACAAGGATAGCAAGGCTAACAGGTAATAACAGTGGCCAGCAGTGACTAGCTGATCACATTGCTTTCCGTGTCCTATACACTTCCCTTTATGAGTCTATTTGTGCTGGTTCTACTTAAGCAGTTAGTCAAATCAAACAATCAATTATTCCTATCCCTATCGTTCACATATCCTTTCTTTCTCATTAACATATATCATTTAATCATACACTTTACCTTTACTGATCTTGCTTGAGCGACACATGGCATTCTTGAACTGGCATCTTCTTTCCTTTCTTACTTAAATCCCATTTTCTGTTCGAGTCTAAGCATGTAGGATGCTTAAATCTCTCGAACTTATGCTCTGATACCAACTTGTAAGGCCCCGAACCCGGTGCCCTACTTTAGCGTCGGATTTACTCATAAACACAGCTCTTACAAATCAGAGTTTATTAAAACCTTTCGCGGAATATAAAACGTCAATCATTTGTCACAAAACATTAAATCTTTTCTTTGATACCATAACACAAAACTTTATATTTAAAACATCTTTACTTCTTTCTTCAGATGCCAGCCGTTCAATCCATGCCGTGTGTCATCCTCATGCTAACTCTGTAATCAGCTCACCTGCGTGCATACTAAAAGTCAGCTACGCTGAGTGAGTTCTAGTTAATCAAGCAACTTATCATACAGCCACTTCATACAATATTTACGTATCCGAAGACACATAGTCCACTGTCTAACATGCCACTGTTTAACCACTTAACTACCCCTATAGCTTAACCTCTTAATTACCCCTACCGCTTAGCCACTTGTGCCACTTTATGCCACTTATGCCACTTATGCCACTTTATGCCACTTTGCCACTTGTGCCACTTATGCCACTTGTGCCACTTTAATAACGTATAACGTTATGCCACTTTAATAACGAAAGCACGTATAGGCTTACCCTACCACGTACTGTCGTTATGCCCCTAACACTCTTACTAAACTTGCCACTTCTAACACGTTCTACCTCTACTTGTCTACAACACACTTCCTAGCATTTACATAATAAGCATGTCACATTAACAATCATACACACATAATAACGAGATATTATAAGGGTCTGGTCCCTAACATCACAGATATTATAAGGGTCTGGTCCCTAGTTTTCGAATATTAGAAGGGTTCGATTCCCTCTTCATTACTATACAACCATACATCATACCTCGAGTATTATTAGGGCTCGGTACCCTTTTCGTAACCATACAACCATACGTTATCATTTCTTTCTTTTATCATCTCTATCGTGTTCATACACATAAACATACATAACATACTTACCTTATTCTTAGCGCTGCAAACTGACAGCACGTGCAATATCCGAAGATCGTTCACGCACCATCAAGCAATCATTCATACATAACATTCCTACCTTATACATAGCTTTACAACCTGACAGCACGTGCAATATCCGTAGGTCGTTCACGTACCATCAAGCAATCATTCATACAGTTCACATTATCCATATAAGGCATACACTTATCTCTTAGGATAAGTGTATTAACTATCACATTGAGTATGCACACAGCCCCGAAAACATAACACATAAGTGGGGCTAGAAACTCACCTGGATACTGCTTCTTTTTCTGAGAGCTGTAAATCCCTTCTTTAACTGAGCTCGGCTAACTGTACAAGTTACACGTATCAATACTCGCCTGACCTAATCTGGTGGTCTAGTATTAGCTTACTTTAACTTATCGCTTTATAATTTATTTTTCTAATCAAACTTGGCTTTAGGCGAAGTTAACCCTTCGGGCGAACTTAGCTTCAGGCGAAGTTAAACCTTAGGCGAACTTGGCTTCAGGCGAAGTTAAACCTTAGGCGAACTTGGCTTCAGGCGAAGTTAAACCTTAGGCGAACTTGGCTTTTAGGCGAAGTTACCATTTAGGCGAAGTTGCCATCAGGCGAACTTGGCTTCAGGCGAACTTATCAGGCGAACTTGGCTTGCAGGCGAAGTTCATCAGGCGAACTTAGCTTGCAGGCGAAGTTCATCGCTTGAAGGCGAAGTTGCCCAGATGAAGGCGAAGTTGTCGCGCTGCAGATCTGTTTGCCCATAACTCCTTCGTTTCTTAGCCAAATAACTCGATTTTGGTACCCACGGAATCGTATGATCGGCGCCTACAAACCCTAACCATCAAATCGGCCTAAAATCGACGTTTTAGAGGTCCGATTTGGGCAGTTTGGGTTCGGGTCCGGTTTAACCCATCCAATCCTAACCATTTTCAGTAAAATTAGCTTTGCGGGATTAGTTCTTACCTTACCAACTCAGATCTATCAACAAATCTCGGGTCTCGGCTTCGAATCTTGATCGGTTAGAATGTGTGTGTTTTGAGTGTGTATGGAGTGTGTGTTGGGGAGTTGGTGAGAAATGAAGATATTTTGGGATTTTGGGGGTATTTATATCCCTGAAATCCCATTCTCATTTAACCCATCTCAATTAACCCAAGTCCACAACCCGCATCCCTTACCCAACACTAGCCCGACCCATACCAACTCCTATTATATTATTTATTTCCCGATAACCCGAGTAAACTTTCCATCTATTAATAAGTAATATAACTAATATTACCTTAGAAATTTCGGGATGTTACAACCTCTATCCAAAAGAATAAAGAGGTGGCTTCCAGAGAGACCCTCGGCTCTAAGTACATGTGTATGAAGCAAAATAAAGGAAATCAAAGTTTAACAGTTATATAAAAACTACTACTAATTATAATAATATTAATAATAAGATCACAGTTTAACAGCTATATAAAAGCTAATAATAATAATAATAATAATAATAATAATAATAATAATAATAATAATAATAATAATATATGTAAGGGAAATACCATTATGGTATGTGACCTAAATAAGTAAATTCTAAGCCCTAAGGTATTCAATTCTCTCTAAAAATCCTTAACTTTAATTCTACTTCTCCACGAATTCCTATCCTCAACCATGTCCTCGGAGAGGTTTAGGTCTATCAAATCATGCCTAATCCTCTCATCCCAAGTCAATTTCGGTCGTCCTCTACCCCTCCTCCCCTCTATAGTAATGTTTTCTACGGATCTAACAGGATTCGTCGTCTGTCTTCTCTTTACATGTCCAAACCATCTCAATCTCCACTCTCTTATCTTGTCTGCTATGTTCGCCACCCCTAATCTCTCGCGAAACACAACGTTTCTTATTCGGTCTAGCCTTGTGTGCCCACACATCCAACGTAGCATTCTCATTTCTGCTACCTCCATCTTCCGCACTTGTGCCTTCTTGATGGCCAACAATCTGTTCCATATAGCATTGCAGGTCTAACTGCCACCCTATAGAATTTTCCCTTTAGTTTAGTCGGGAAACTCTTGTCGCACAATATACCTGTGGCTGCTTTCCATCTACACCATCCTACCTGAACTCGGTGGGTCACATCACTGTCTAATTCCCCATCTCTCTGTACAAATGATCCTAAATACTTGAACTTCGTTACCTGCGGGACCACCTGCCCTTCAATTGTGATCTGTGCGTCTTCATTGTCGTTTATCCCACCAAAATCACAGTGGAGGTACTCCGTCTTAGATCGGCTAATCTTTAAACCTTTTGTCTCTAAGGCTGTTCGCCACTCCTCAAGCCTCATGTTTAGATCTTGTTTTTTCTCAGCAAGTAACACAATATCGTCTGCGAACATCATGCATCACGGGAGAGTCCCCTGAATCGACTTTGACAACTCATCCAAGACTACTGTAAAAAGAAACGGGCTCAACGCTGACCCCTGGTGAAGACCTACCTCTACAGGAAAGAAATCATTATCCCCCACTGGCGCACGGACACTTGTTTCACTCCTGGTATACATATCCATAATTATCTCTATGTATTTCCTGGGCACTCTTCTACCCTCCAAGCACTCCCAGAGCACCTGTCGTGGCACACTGTCGTAGGCCTTTTCTAGGTCAATAAACACCATATGTAGATCACGCTTTTTCTCCCTATACTTTTCCATTAATCTTCTTATAAGGTGTATTGCCTCTGTGGTGGAACGCCCCGGCATGAAGCCAAATTGGTTGACCGTAACCTGAGTTTCTCGTCTAAGTCTAACCTCAATCACTTTTTCCCATAGCTTCATAGTATGACTTAGTAGTTTGATTCCTCGGTAGTTACCACAACATTAGGCGTCTCCTTTGTTCTTATAGATATGAACTACAACGCTGCTCCTCCACTGGTCTGGCATCTTACCTGATTTGAGAATACTATTGAACAGAGTAGTTAACCACATGACTCATTCCTCCCCCAGACACTTCCACACCTCGATGGGTATGTTGTCTGGGCCAACCGCCTTAGACCTTCCCATCCTCCTAAGTGCATCATTCACCTCTTCTCGTGTGATCCGTCGGCAGTAGCAGTTATTCGATTGTTGTCGTTGAAAGTTTGTGTTGTCATGTTCTTCTTGGTAAGCTCTCCCATTGTTAAAAAGATTGTGGAAGTAGGTTTGCCATCTTAGCTTGATGTCCTGCTCCTTGACCAGTACATGCCCATCTGTATCCTTTATGAACTTCACCGGTCCTAGATCTTGCCTTCTACGCTCCCTGGCTTTGGCAATCTTAAACATAGCATGTTCCCCCTCTTTTGTTTCTAGAGTTTCATACATCCGTTTAAAGGCCGCCTTCTTTGCTTCCGCCACTGCCTTCTTCGCCTCTATCTTGGCCGTTTTGTAGTTGTCCCTCAACTCCACTCGCTCCTCCTCATTCGTGCACCTCATTAGCTCCCTAAAACATCTTTGTTTGTCCCTTATCTTGTCTTGCACTGCGTCATTCCACCACCAAGACTCCTTATGCCCACTTGTCTTTCCTGTTGTGACCCCGAGAGTCTCCTTTGCTACTTGGATGATCTTTGTCTCCATAGCTTCCCATATATGAGTTGAGTCCCCATTTAGTCGAGCCCGCGTATGCAGTATGAGTTTATCCTTAAACAGTAGGAGATTTTCGTCCTTCAAATTTCCCCATCTAATTCTCGGTGTACCTTTCTTCTCTCGAACAGTCAGCTTATTTCTGAAGGCTATATCTGTCACTAGTAGTCGATGTTGAGTCACAACTGCCTCCCCAGGTATGACTTTGCAGTCCTTCCACCAACGTCGGTCTCCTTGCCTCATCAAAAGGTAGTCAATTTGCGTGTCGCGTCCGCCACTGCTAAAAGTGATTAAATGAGAATCTTGTTTCCTAAAATAAGAATTTATAATACCTAGGTCATGTGCCACCGCAAACTCTATAAGATCTGTTCCGGTCTCATTCCTATCACCAAAACCGAAACCCCCATGTACGGCTTGAAAACCATCGTTAGCCTTACCAATGTGTCCATTAAAGTCACCTCCTATGCAAATCCTCTCCCCCTAGGCATGCCCCCTACCACTGCGTCTAGGCAATCCCAAAATTCTCTCTTTTCCTGATCCCCTAGGCCTACATGAGACGCGTAGGCGGAGACTACTGCCACTACTTCCTCTCCTAGTACTAATTTCAACACCATAATCCTGTATTATGTCTTATCACCTCCACCACACTAGTGTGTATTTCCTTAGCCACTAGAAACCCCACTCCATTCCTAGCTCCATCAGACCCCGAGTACCACAACTTATACCCATTACACTCAGCCCCTCTATGTCCTTTCCACTTAGTCTCCTGGAGGCATGCTATCTGAACCCTACGTCTTTTAAGCACATCTACCAATTCTAGCAACTTACCATTTAATGTTCCTACATTCCAAGAAGCCAAACGCAATATACGCTCCCTATCTTTACTCTTTCCTACACCCCTCGTTTCAGGACATGGTCTCAAGTAATAGTCATGGTTCCTACGCTCTATGGTTGCAACTAATCACACAAATGCAAGCAATAGGGCACTCGATAATAATAATAATAATAATAATAATAATAATAATAATAATAATAATAATAATAGTAATAATAGTACTAATAATAATGGGTTGTAATAATAGTAATAATAATAATAATACTGAAAATAATAATAATAATAACAACACAACGGAAGGCAAGGGAAGAAAGCAATAATCTGGGGTAATCTGTGGGGTTGCCGCAAGCCGGATTTTCCAGCCGGAGAAGATGCCGGATCTGTAAACCCGCGTAACTAATCAAGCAGTCCACTAGACCAACTGGAAGCCGCCGGAGATGCAACTGTCACTCACCGGAAAACTCTCACTACCACCGGATCTGGGTTCGGGGTTTGTTAAAATAGAGGTTGAAGAACACGGTGAGGTTTTGGTGTATTCCGTAATGTCGGTGGCCGGTGTGGGTGGAATATTCTGTGAAAATTTTGTCGGGCTACCCAAAATTGGCCGGAGATAGAAACGTGAGGTGTTGGCCAGAGAATGGCCGGAGGAGGAGTGGCGGCCTGTACGGGGGTGTTGGCCTGAGAGAGGCCGGAGGGTGGTGGTGGTTGTGACCGTTTGGTGGTGGTACGGGGGTGTTGGCCTGAGAGAGGTTTTGACCGTTTGGTGTTTGTGTACGGAGATGCAACTGTCACTCACCTGAGAGAATTTTGGTGGTTGTGTACGGGGGTGTTGGCCTGAGAGAGGCCGGAGGGTGGTGGTGGTTGTGACCGTTTGGCCGGAGGGGGAGGAGGAGTGGTGGTGGTTGTGACTGTTTGGGATTGTACGAGAGAAGAGAGAGAGAGGATTAAAAGGGTAAAAATGTTATTTTATAACCATAAATATGTACAAGACTACAAGTTTAATGATAACATAAAAATTACAAGCACCATATACAAGAGAGGAGAAATGAGAAGTTACAAGCTTAATGATAAAATAATAAAAATATGTAATATTCAACAAATAATATAGAATTCTGCCAACAACTTGATTCAGATATAACGTAAAGTGCTTAAGAAATGATGAGAGAGAACACAAATTTAATTTATTGCTTATTTAGGTTTTGGTTTCACATGTGACGATTCAAACACACAAATTTGAACTCGGCCCCTATTTTTTCACCTCCATTTGGAAAAAAGTTGGAAAGGTGCATTAGATTTACCTCAATAACAAGTCGAGTTTAGTTGCAAAAAACATTTGATAAGTATGAAGTTGTTGAGATTTATTTACATGCTTTGTTAATTGTTAATTATACCTTTTGTTTTTCCTAAGCACAACCATTTTCTAGAAATTAATTTGTAAAATCTTTCATTCTGGTAAAAAAAAAAGCTAGTAGTTGTTAAAAAAATAAAAGTAAAAGGAAGTTAATGGGCGGGCCTTTCATGAGTTTTGAAAGTTCTAAAATGATGTTGATCATTGGTCCAACTCCCAACAATTGATATGTTTGTAAAAAAGAGTTAATTGATGAATAGAAAAAGTCAATGGTCTAATGTATTATGTTTTTAGAATTAGTCAACAAATGGTCTAACAAGTCCCATAGTTTATAACCTATTTAAACATCTCATTTATGGATTAATTTGTAAACTTGTCTTTCTTTTTCGAAAGACTAAAAGGCATGTGAATCAATATTTGTATGGCAAATTGTTGAGTAGCAACGCCTAAAAAGAGTAGCAAAAAATAAAAAAAAGTGACAAAGATAACTTCATTAGTATTCATGAGTGACTAGTTCGTTCCCGTAAATTGACCTTTTTTTTTTCTTTTAGCACATTGGATAGTATAAGAGATTAGAAAATACAAGCAAAATGAAAAAAATTATGTAATATTAAAAAATAAAAAAATATATAAAAAATGGATCAACAAGATAACAAAAAAGGACAAATTCTTAAATACCTAGGTTACCTAGGAATAACCTAAGAGGCAGGACCTAATTTTACTATTCTAATAAAAGAGTACCATGTTTTCTCACTTGTCATGCTCTCATGACTTCCTCCTTTTTCTAATTCATATCCACTAGATAAATCAATTTAATTTAATTATGCATTTAATATATTAGCAATTATATTTCATTTACTTTTAAGATTGTAACTTATAAATGTCTAATTTGACTTAATAACTGTTCAAAAGTCAAAGCAATATTGATGACTAAAAATGTTGATCTTTTAAAATAAGTTTATCTGTTTTAATTAAAATCTAGATTTGTTTTGCTTCGAATTTTTTCAATGCGGATTTAATTTTAAGGAATTTTTTCTATTCAATTATTTTTCACTAATGCTTGGATTTCAACTTTAATTTTCAAAAGGAATGATCTTTTATTTTCGTCAATAGCTTATTATTATCCTATCCTTGGTTTTCTAATTACTTAAAAGAATGGTGAACCAACACTTTTTCAATTGATATTTTAAATTTTACATGGCCAATCAACACTTTTTAATGAAAAATTATTTTCAATTAAATTGATATTTTGATTTGTTTAGCCTTACTTAAATTTCTTTGTTTAATTCATTCAATAGCATCAAGAATCCGACTCCATTGCCGTTGGTGCGTCCGTTGACACATTTAGTGTAAAGGTATGCCACCTTTCATTTTAAATTATTTTCCTTTCTTATACAACAACAATAAATTATTAAACAACATTTGCTATTTACCGTTTCCTTTTTAAAATAGTAGTTGACACATTTGTTACTAGAGGTGCACAAACCGATTTTTGGTTTAAACCTGAGCAGTTCATTGAACGTCCGGTTCTTTACACTTTAAAGGCCTATATTTTGTAAAGAAGCTTTGACAGATTCTATATATCATTATCTTTTTTTATAACCTTGAGAAACTGTCAACCAAAGCATTACCAATAATCTTTTACTTACTATATGCTACCAATAGATTTGGGTCTTCACGTACGTCAACCAACACTTACGTCAATTGATATTATCCGATCAGTGTTGGTATCTATGTATTGATACTGCCATTACGGCCGGAGCTAATTACCATCTATTGATTTCCAATTGATATTTCCTATTTTCCTTTACAATAAATTGATTTCCAAATTTTAACCGGGCATTACATGGAATGGTTAATGAGCTATAAATGGATATAATGTCTCAGCTATAAATTAGTTTTGAAGATGACGAATATAGACAGACGGGTTTTAAACCGGGTTAAACCTGTATTTGATTAACTGGTTTCAAAATATCTTTCTTACTGTAACATAAGCAGTTGTTACTATCATTATTATAATTGCAATCATATTTTCCTTTACAATAAATTGATTTTTCAATGGGGCATTACATGAAATGGCCAATGAGCTATAAATGGATATGATATGTGAGCTATAAATTAGTTTTGAGCTGCAAACGGGTTTTAAAATGGATGAAACATGTTTTTGTCTAACCGGTTCCAAAATATCAGGTTCAAACCGGTTTTAGCTGAAAAAAATCTCTAAACCGGTCCTAACCTGGTGGTTTATAACTAAAAACCGGTTTTTGTAATATCGGGTTCAAACCAGTTCGGTTACGGTTCAGCTTTCAAAACGGTTTGTATGCCCATCTATATTTGTTACGACATCTTTTTTGTTATTATTTTAATAGGATGTTATGTCGGTGGCCGATGACAATCTCAAAGTAGTGAAAAAAGCATAGGAAATAGCATCGCATACAACAATGAGAAGACTTCTCCGACCTGTTCAACTCCCACTTTGTGTAACGCCCGTTAATTCCGGTTTCAAGAATTTAAGATTGTAGTATATGTATAACTCTCAGGACTTAACTGACGTTTCTCGGGAGCCTTTACGTCATCCCCGCTACGTTAAAAACACTTAACCTTCCTTACAAGTCGCCAAGTCTTGCAAATTCGAGGGACTTGGATGAAACATGTTTGTAATATATCATAAACAAAAAAAAAGAAGAAAAAACCCTAGCTGCTGTAGCGATCGGCCAGGTCCAGCCACCCCTTCCCTTCCTTGCTTCGACTTTTTGATCGATTCCAAGCTCCTAGAAGTAGTTCAAGGTATGTACTAGAAACCCCAACACTCTTTTTGTTCACCCCTAATCGTTTTGATGCTCAATTTTGCCGAAACTTTTCGTTGGACAGATTTTTGGCCAAAGTGTAATTGACCCACTTCCCGTGGATAAAAATTAGAGTTTCCAGTGTAGAAAGATCCCCAGGTATGGAATTTACATCATATTAAAATTTTGTGGTCATTGGAGGTGTTTAGGTCGGTCAATCGATTTTAGTTCGAAAACTAGGGTTTATCGGGTGTAGAATTGCAAATTGTTGAGTTTGATGCATTAATTGATCGGGTGACCAACCGAATTAGTTTGTACAGCCCTAGGGGGGGTTTAATGGCTGTGGAAAAATTATTTTTTTGATGCTCAGGGCTGTTGTGGCTAGTGCTTCGTTAATCGAGTCGGGGGTGCGCGAATTTTCGTTTAAATGTTAAAGTTAGAGTTGTAAAAAAAAAGCCGTCAACTCTATCAACTCGGGTGACTTAATCTTGATGAATGTAAGGATTTAAAATGGAATTTGGTCCATTTGGGGCTGATTTGTTTAACAAATGGTTTTATGGTTTATTACGCGCGTATTCGACTCGATTTTATTTGTTGGGCCTTGGGCCAAGTGTTGGGCCTTGGGCCAAGTTGTTGGGCTTTGGGCCAAAGTGTTTGGCTTGAACGACTTGTAAGGCCCCGAACCCCGAGAACCACACAGTTGGTAATCATAGAAAACATTTGTAAAATAATTAAACTTAAAAACAATTCTTTTCATTAAAGTAAGTAATTCAGAGTATAATTCAGCGGAAAACATAAATAATAAAATAAGTTCCCAAAACCCGGGAATTTTTGCCCAAAATCAACATAGTTATCTTTAAATAAAAACTTTTAATAATAAATGTTTAATAGTAAAACTTCAGTTCCCGTATGCCCTTCACCGTCCAAGTAGCTTCGTGCACGTCCAAGCGATAAGGCATCATCTTCCTAACTTGAAACTCACACTAACATGCACACAAAGTCAGCTTGAGCTGAGTGAGTTCAAGTTTTAAGTAAATAACATCAGTAGTAATAGTTAAGATAGTCAAACCAAAAGTTTTAAAAAGTAAAAGGGTACATCCATCAAATCCTCATTACCGAGAACTAAACATCCTCATACATACATATACAAAATGTATATGTAAACACCCTTTCAATTACATCTCTATATATATCACAGTGTATATATATAACATCCACGTATAACATCAGGGTCGAGCAAACGTACAACCCAAACACGTAACATCAGTGCATGCAAACACAAAGTAGGCATACACAACATCAGTAGTCGAAACGACTACAACATCGCCAGATATAGGCCAAGCAATAATGTGTGTATATATATATATTTAACATCCCAAGGTCTACCATATACTAGCAGGCCTATATAAACTCGTTTAAAACCTTTCATCATGTAAGAAAACACTTAGGTGTGCATGCTAGCCCAAAAGTAAAAAGAGTAAAAAGGGCATCATGAACTCACCTGAAATCAAACGAACACCTGCAACGAGCTAGGAAATTCCTAAGTGCACGATCACAAGCAAGGGCCTGTAAATTATACACAACACGTCACTAGACTATACTGTAAGAACACTCTTGCCTAATGGGCCGTTCAAGCCCAACACTTTGGCCCAAGGCCCAACGAATTGGCCCGAGGCCCAACACTTGGCCCGAGGCCCAAAACTTGGCCCAAGGCCCAACAACTTATCAAATCGAGTCGAATACGCGCGTAATAAACCACAAAACCATTTGTTAAACGAATCAGCCCCAAATGGACCAAATTCCATTTTAAATCCTTTCATTCATCAAGATTATGTCACCCGAGTTGATATGGTTGACGGCTTTTTTTTACAATTCTTACTTTAACATTTAAACGAAAATTCGTGCATCGCCGACTCGATTAACGAAGCACTAACCACAACAGCCCCGAGCATCAAAAAAATAATTTTTCCACAGCCCCTAAATCCCCTAGGGCTGTACAAACTGATTCGGTCGGTCACCCGATCAATTAACGCATCAAACTCAACAATTTGCAATTCTATACCTAATAAACCCTAGTTTTCGAACTAAAATCGATTGACCGACCTAAACACCTCCAATGACCACAAAATTTTAATATGATGTAAATGCCATACCTGGGGATCTTTCTACACCGGAAACTCTAATTTTTATCCACGGGAAGTGGGTCAATTACACATTGGCCGAAAATCTGTCAAACGAAAAGTTTTGGCAAAATTGAGCATCAAAACGATTAGGGGTGAACAAAAGAGTGTTGGGGTTTCTAGTACATACCTTGAACTACTCTAGGAGCTTGGAATCGATCAAAAAGTCGAAGCAAGGAAGGGAGGGGGTGGCTGGACCTGGCCGATCGCAACAGCAGCTACGGGTTTTTCTTTTTCTTTTTGTTTATGATATATTACAAACATGTTTCATCCAAGTCCCTCGAATGTGCAAGATTTGGCGACTTGTAAGGAAGGTTAAGTGTTTTTAACGTAGCGGGGATGACGTAAAGGCTCCCGAGAAACGTCGGTTAAGTCCCGAGAGTTATACATATACTACAATCTTAAATTCTTGAAACCGGAATTAACGGGCGTTACACTTTGAAAAGGAATCTCATTGATGTGGATCATCCCCCGACTCAGTCTACAACCAAATCTCATTCGGAGACAACATAATGAAGAAAATGGCAAGCCCAAGCTCTTGATTCCCAAAATGAAAAAATAAGAAAAACCTTCTCATTTAAACACTTTTTAAGAACATTTTTTATTTCTTCATACCGTTTGCTTTGAATTTTGATTACTTACTCACGTTTAGGTTTTTTGTTTATGCACGCACTATTTGAAATTTACAATTCTTGTGGTTTATGTTTTAATTATTGCATGTTTTAATTCTTATGGTTTATGTTTTTATTATTACTTTTTAAAATGTTACTATTAACAATCGCTTTAAGATTGTTAACATTGAACTACATGTTTTCATTCCCATGTGGTAACCAAACATCTCATTGGAATGGTCATAACTCATTCCATTCCTTTGTCCATTCTATTACCACGTTCATTCCATTCCGCCGTCCATTCCATTACCTCATACCGCATCTTTTCGCTACGGATGTTAATTCATAATTTCGGAACAAAATTTCCTAAAAGTTGGGAATGTTGTGACATTCGTCTTTTTTTTTTCGTTTAATAAATGTATTTGTTTCATTTTCCCGCCTTGTAATCGGATCTCTATATTTATTAAAGACGTCAAAATATTTATTTTGTCTTTCGGTTTTTGTCCGCATTGTCTTAATAAATCATTAAAGAATTGAGTAATTGCACTTTTAACCCTACACTATAACCTTTACCATTTTTACCCTTCTACATAAGATCAAGGGCTTAGTTGCAAACTTTTTGAAAAACAATATTCTTTCTCCTTCTCTCTTCTCCTCCCGTCAACTGCCGGCTCCCTCTCCTTTACGTTTTGATTCCAAAATCCCGTATATCTTGATATTTGGAATAACCCGTAACTGATGCCAATCATAATCATCATAAACAACGAGTAACAGTCGGTCAATCGAGTTTATTATAATCAAAATCGCGAGATCAATGGCCACGGATCAGTTTGATCTTGTTAGCCTATAAATACAAGTCTAAAATTCAATTAACAAACACCACACAGTCGCCTCATCATCTCGACACTAAGCCCCATCCTAATTGCATCGTTGAACCAGTTCTTGGACTCGTTTGATTTTTTATTTGAACCGAAACCCTAAGTGCTTGTTCTCTATCAATCCTCATCCAAACCAGGTAATTAGTATGTTGTTTGTGTTCGGATTTGGATGCTTGATAAAACCCCTCTGTCAATTTTAATCGACAGAGGGTATTTGATCTTCAATTTGGGATTTATATGAATTAGGGTTTATGTTAATTGGGGAAACTTAACATAATACTGAATATAAACAAGCGAAACCAAACTTATAACAAATATCTTGGTAGCTCAGTTGGCCAGTGCACAAACTTAAAACCCAACCCGGCCAGGGGCGCGGGTTCGAACCCCCCTGGTCCGGTTTTTATATTTCTAGTTATTTTGGTTCCTTTTCTTGTTTTATAAAAAATATATTAATTAGATTTAAAATCATATATTGTTTATACTCGTTTGAACGAACCGAAACCCCGATAAGTTTCTAAAATAAATTTCATATACATATATATAAATATATGAATACACATGATTATTTATATATATATCTATATTTTTTTATTTTACATTAAAAATAACAAACATAATAATAATAATAATAATAATAATAATAATAATAGTAAATGTATTTCTTATCTTTCTTCTTTGGTTAACTAAATTGAACCCCGTTAAAAACTAGTTTAAATTACATAAAGCATTTTCATATGTCGGGATGCATATTATATAAAGGAGTTTTCTTTGTTAACCAAATATGACTTTTTAAATGATTAAAATTAACAAAAGTTAATTACATAATTATCTATGAACTATAACTAATGCATAAACCCCAAATCCGTTGTAAACCCATCTCCTTTGTGTCTTGCCTGTTACCTTAGTTTGAGTAGTTATTTTATTTATGCTTTAATAATTAGGACAAATTGTTAGGAATTCTCGCGGGACCAATTAGCTTACTCTAATATTTACCGTCTTCTCAATACCGTATTCCTCATTCCAAGTGAGTTCTTCATAACCCCATTTTAAAGTTTTATAATATTTTAGGAGTAGCACGTTACAAGTTTTTCATTCGTTAGTTATGTGATTGTTTACAAACCGATTCACTTATATTGTACATGTTAATAATATTCGTGCATATTGTTTATGATTATACGTGAACTTTCTTGCAATGTGTTTATTGTTTTTATGGTGGAAGTTACAAAAACACAAACGCATACACATAGTGGGAGGGTCCGACGGGACGTACCCGCGCCGTCTAACGTTACGACTTCGGTTGTTTACGTACGGTGGTTCTCATTTCCCCGACTTCAACGGCTTCGGCCAAATGAACGGGAGGACGACACTATTTGATTTCATTTACGCTTGAATACTTATTGCATGATGATTGTTGAATCGCGAGTTTTCTATATATATATACGCAAAAACTTATGAAAACTCACCAACTTAATTGTTGACAAAATATATTATTTTCAACGTGTTACAGGTTGAATCGATGGTGTGCTAAGGACGAAGATCATTAGTATGCCTTAGGATATTGAAATGAAGAACTTGTTTATTTTCCCGATGAAGTGTTATTGTTTTTCTTTTATTTATGAACAATGTGTGTGCTTTTGATGATATGAAATGAATTAATTATAATTAATGTCGCTTTAATAGGATTACGAGCTTATGAATGATCTGTACGTTACACCCGAGCGTATTCCGCTTAAAGCCGGGGTGTTACAGATTGGTATCAGAGCCGTAACTATAAGATAGGTTGTTAGACGTATCGGCCTAGTATAGTTATAGTTTATTTTAGGGCCCAAAACTGCATGAATTCTCTATGTGCTATATGCCCGCACTTATATTAAAGTTTCATTCATACGCTCGAATTTATAACATTTCATAGTGTCTCCTGCACACATGTTCACACACAAACTCTAAGGGATAGGCTTAAAACAAATATTTTCAAAATATTTTTTTCAATCAATTTTATTTCGGTTTCCCGATATTTGCTGCATAAAGACGGTTTTACGTGGCGGGTATGTAGTAACTGTAGGGGGGACGTGCTTGTTTTCCGAACTCTGTACACCAAGGTTCATGAAACCTAAGGATAAGCAATGCGCATACATCCCAATCAACCGCGGGACCTGGTTGCTTACCTGGAGAGTTCGGGAAGGGCGTGAAACCCTAAGCCAAAGCGTACCAAAAAACGCCATATGAATCGCAACTTTATGTTTTCAAACGTGATCATGTCCTCTTTGTGATAAGGATATGGTTACACTCTTTAGGATGTCATACAAGTCATGGTGGTTCATGCGACGTGTGACTCCGACCATCCATGTTTTACAATGTGGTTTAACTGAAGGTCTGTCAAGTCGTGGTGATACACAAACACCCAACTTTTGGTTCGATTTAATTTCGAATTTTGATTTTTGTGTTGGAACATAAAAGTCCACGGTGGTTCATGAAAACTCTAAGTTCCACACAACGCTTATTTTATTTTATTTTTTTATGAGTTTTCATATTTAACAAACATTAAAAATAACTCTTACATCATACACAATTCCGAGACTCACGATTCTTATAACGCTTGTTCGCAGAATGGCCTCTCGTCACCTTAACCGTCGTCCTTCCAGCCGCAAGATGACAGCCCAGATCGCCAAGCAAATGGCTGCTGTGCTCCCACAGATGGTGGCTCAAATGCACCAAACCATTGCTACCAATACGAACGCAGCTTCTTCGGGTTCAAACTCCAACTCTTTTCTCTATAAGAATTTCACCGATGCGAAACCTGATAAGTTCGATGGCTCGGAAGGTGCCACCGCCCTACTGCAATGGTACCAAAGTATGGAGAGTACTTTCCTTCATATCGAATGTCCCGATGACAAGAAGACACGCTTTGCTTCAAGTGTCTTCGAGAAAAGAGCCATAAATTGGTGGGTGCAAGAAAAACTCACCCGTGGTACCGATGTAGCCATGGCCTTGCCATGGGAAGAACTTAAGAAAATCATGACTGCTGAATTTTGTCCACCCAATGAACTTATGAATCTTGAAGTGGAATTTTGGAACCTTAAACAAGAGAGTGTTGATAACGTTGCCTACACTGCACGCTTCAACGAACTTAGCATCCTGGTGCCACACCTTGTCACTCCTCTCTCTCGTGGGATTAGCAAGTATATTCGAGGTCTGCCAAGGCAAATCCAAGATTCAGTTCAAAGTAGTGCTCCTAAGACTCTTCGCGAGGCTATTGTTCTTGCTGCATCCTTGTCTGACAACCATGTCAAGGCAGGAACCCTCAAAATCAGCAAGAAGACTACTGAGAAAACCGAGGCCGAACCTTCCAAAGAGGTTAAGGCCGACGCCACACCTAAACCAAACCGCAACCACAACAACCACTCCAAGAAGCGAACGCAAAACTATGCCTTAACCCAATCAAACCCACCACAACCCCAATACCTACAAACCCAAACCCAAACCCAAAACCTTCAAACTCCCCCTCCAAAGAAGCCTTACCATGGTCCACACCCGTTTTGCCAAATCTGCCAATGACACCATCAACTCGGCATCCCTTGCCGCCAATGCACCCATTGTGGACGTTATGGACACCTGCTAGGCGCATGTTTCGAATTCATGCATACCCAACCAACCCTCACCAAACCACCCTGTACTCCCCATGCCTCCAATCAGAACTGTGTCTTAACCCAAGCTCAACTTATCTCTCAAGCTTACCCCACCCCTCGAGCCTGTTTCAATTGTGGAGATCCTGGTCATTTTCGCAATGCATGTCCTCGACTCACATATCAGGCCCAAATGGTTGCTCAGCCTGTGTATTCTGCTCAAGCCTTTCAAGTTCAGGCTTATCAACACCCGGTTTCGTAGATCATGGCAAATCAAGCTATTCAACCGGTTCAAGCTAGCCAAGCCTCAACTTCTTAAGCTGCACCAGCCGTCCCCAATGCTCGTGGGAGGGCATTTGTGATCAATGCAAATCAAGCTCAGCATAACAACGATGTGGTGAACGGTACGTTATTGGTTAATGACGTCTATGCATCCATTTTATTTGATACCGATGCTGATATGTGAATTTTTGCTGCAAAAAAGACTTTTTACTACTAAAACTATCAATAACATAGGCCGATTTCAAAGTAAAATATTCCCTTTTTATTTCATATATTACCATTGATAATGATTGCTTCTAATAAAAAAATACATATTTAAATAAACCATATAAATAAACACATTTTTTCTCAAGATTTTTCATATCCAAAAATTAACAATCTCTCTCAACCCAAATCTTTAATTCCATTTTGTTATGTTTAATTGTATTTTCTTCTTATTTTAGGTTTTAAATTAAGTAATTTTTATTTCTTGTTATTTCTTTTCAATGAATGCAACTTTTGTTAAATTTAAGTTTTAATTTTAGTTATATTAAATTAATTTTAGTTATATAAATATTATTATTTAATTTAAAAAATGAGAGAAGTGGTGAATTGGTGACCATTTCCATTGTATTGTGAAAGATAGTGGAGTAGAGTGTTGTATGATGTGCTGTAAAATAAGAAGCAAAATGGCATGTATACATAACAGTCTTAAGACATAATAAACTAAAAAGTAAACAAATTTTATTCTTTTTTATAGTTTTATACGTATGCTTGCTATTGGTAAATTTTGGACTAATAACATTTATTAGTTTGTGTTACTAATAATCTAGCTATTAATGAGTCCAAAGAGTGGAGATGAATATGATATCAATACTCTAAAGTGTGTAGCTGAGAACTTAAATATTAGTAAAAAGGGAAATAGGTTTGTCCCATATTTGTAGGATTCTTTAGAGCCGCCTCAGTATTTTTGATGGTTAGACTAGGCCCTTGGACACGTGCAAGTCTGTATGATGAGCCATCAAAACATGTGTCCTCACCATAGAAATGGCGTGAAAAATGTCATCCTGCAGCCGCCATGTGTCGTGTGTGAAGGTGAGTCAGCATGCTAGGTGTCATTTCTTGCTGGTCTGCGTACCACATGCTGCCATGTGTCTTGTGACTCATCACCCGACTTACTATATATAGAAAGGTCGAGTGGCAGTTTTGATATACTGAAAAACTTGAATCAACCACATCCCATGTGCACACTCGAAACGATAAGGCAACACCAAACTAGTTCGTCTTCTCAACTCCAACTCTCACTTTCTTTCTCGATCTCGAACTCGCGTTCAAATACAGTTCAGGTGCTAGGGTAATCCTGGCAGTACATACGGCTTCAGATGTTGTACCCTGTGAAACAAACGGGCTCGCAGAGGTGGCCCGAAATATGTTTTGAAGGACCTCTGTTTAACAGAAATCCCTCAGCCAACCGGGAACCATAGTTCGTTCAGTTTTGCAGCTAGATGGTTTCGGGTGATCAAGATGGGTTCACCAAGCGAAGACGCATACAAGAAGACATGACTCGGAGGTGATGATCGGGTCTCGGTAAACACAAACTAGACGATGTGAGCGTGGTTCTGGTGTGGTTTCAACACAATGATCAATTCGACTCCGGCTCGGTTGAAGAATTCACTATAGGAGCACAAGTTAATGTCCTCGGTATGAATCAAGTTACGTGTGTGTGTGTGTATGTTAGTTGTTATTCTCGTGTAGATTTGTATACGGTATATGTACTACAATTTCCCAAATTGTATAAAGAGATTATTTATTTGTTTTATTAATATTGTTTAATAAAATCATGATCAATGTCCTACGATCTTAAAACAGATTTTAAACTTTCTAAATGTAACATCCGGAAATTTCAAAGGTAATATTAATTATATTACTTATTAATAGATGGGAAGTTTACTCGGGTTATCAGGAAATAAATAAAAGAAAGTTATGTTTAGTTATTTAATGTCGAGTAAGGAACGGGTCTTGGGCTTAGTTATTTTATGAACTCGGCCTGTCTCGACCCGTAGGAAGCCAACCCGAGCCTAACCAAACCCGTAGTATATAAACGAAAGTTCTTGACACTTCCACCATTTTCACCATCTTCCTTCACTTACACCCACCCAAACACTCTCATTTCTAGAGAGAGAAGCTAGAGAGAGAAAGTTCTCAAATCACAAATCCGAGTCCACAATCTTGTTCCTAATCGTTTTTGGTAAGTCCCTCTCGAGAATCATCCGTTTTCATAACCATTTTCGACCTCAAATCGAACAAAAACTCCCATTTTCGTAACTTGAGTTTTCGGGTCAAAAACCGCCTTGTTTTGGTGTCAAAATGCAAGCTTTTGTGTTTAAAAGTACTAGGAATCGATAGCCCTTTCAATCCCGAGCATTTCCATGTCAAAAACTTCGATTTTGGGTCGAAATCTGGAAAATCCGGAAAAACCCGTAGGTTTCTCCGTCGCCCAGCTTGAAGGAGTCGAATCAGTCCATTCGATCGAATGAGTCAATCGAACCAGTCCATTCGATCGAATGAGTCAATCGAACCAGTCCATTCGATCGAATAAGAAAGCAACCGAATGGTCTCCGCCTCATTCGACCGAATGAGATCCGTATTCGATCGAACGAGTATCTATCCGATCGAACGAGTTCCATGTTCGATCGAACGAGTTTTCCCAGCTGGTTCGATCGAGTGTGTGTCTAGTTCGATCGAGTGTGCCTCAGATTCGATCGAATATGTCCCTATTCGATCGAATCAAGCCAGGACCAAGTTGTTTCCAAGTTCGCCTAAGGTTTAACTTCGCCTGAAGTGAAGTTCGTTTATAAAATGAATTAAAAACCTAATGGAAAATGTGTTAAGGCAGTTATCGAAAACGAGTAGTAGTAGTTAATTTATATGTGTAAATATTATACAGTTAGCCGAGCCCAGTTAAAGAAAGGAATTACAATCAACGGAGAACGTAACCGTGTCCAGGTGAGTTTCTAGCCCCATTTATGTGTCATGTTTTCGGGGCTGTGTGCATACTCAATATGTTGTTAATACGCTTATCCTAAGAGATAAGTGTATGCCTTATGTGAATGATATGATATGTATGAATGATTGCTTGATGTTACGTGAACGATCTTCGGATATTGCACGTACTGTCAGGTTGTAACGCTATGTGTAAGGTAAGTATGATATGTATGTTTACGTGTATGAACGTGATAAAGATAATAAAAGAAAGAAATGATAATGTATGGTTGTATGGTAACGAAGAGGGAATCGAACCCTACTAATATTCGAAAACTAGGGAACCGAACCCTACTAATGTTCGAGGAAAGAGGGTACCGAGCCCTAATAATACTCGAGGAAGGAGGGTACCGAGCCCTAATAATACTCGAGGAAGGAGGGTACCGAGCCCTAATAATACTCGAGGAAGGAGGGTACCGAGCCCTAATAATACTCGAGGAAGGAGGGTACCGAGCCCTAATAATACTCGAGGAATGTAGGGCGTAATGCTCTTTATAACATAAGATATGAAAGTAAGTTAATACAAAAGAAAGTAAGAAAGTATGAAAGTAAGAAAGTATGAATGTAAGAAAGTAAGAAAGTATGAAAGTAAGAAAGTATGAAAGTATAAAAGTATGAATGAAAGGATGAATATATTGTTATGTGAATGGTATGATTATGTGATTATCTAGAACTCACTCAGCGTAGCTGACTTTTAGTATGCACGCAGGTGAGTAGAATGAGGCAGCTCGCTTGAGGGGACACATGGCACTGAACGAGAGTCTGGCATCTGAAGACTTGTGATGTGTTAACTTTAATGCTTTAATGTGAAAGACAATGAATGTTTTGAGACCAACTATGAATTATGTAATGTTTTATGAAAGTTTTACATTCCGCGTAAATGTTTTAAATAACTCTGATATTTAGAACTGTGTTTATGAGTAAATCCAACACGAAAGTAGGGTTACCGGTAACGGGGCCTTACAAGTTGGTATCAGAGCATAAGTTCGAGAGATTTAAGCATCCTACATGCTTAGACTCGAACAGAAAATGGGATTTAAGTAAGAAAGGAAAGAAGATGCCAGTTCAAGAATGCCATGTGTCGCTCAAGCAAGATCAGTAAAGGTAAGGTGTATGATTAAATGATATATGTTAATGGGAAAGGAAAGATATGAGAACGTCAGGGATAGGAATAATTGATTGTTTGATTTGACAAACTGCTTAAGTAGAACCAGCACAAATAGACTCATAAAGGGAAGTGTATAGGACACGGAAAGTAACGTGATCAGCTAATCACAACTGGCCACTGTTATTACCTGTTAGCCTTACTATCCTTGTACTAGATAGTTCCTTGAGTGATGATGTTTGTGTTTTCCCTTTTAGATTACGATGGCTGGAGCAAAAAGGTTTGTTGGTAAGGGAGGTCACACTGGACGTCCTCTGGGAATACGCGTTGTCCGAGAACCTTCTGAAGAACTAGTTACTACCACGAAAAAGGATAAAAGTGAAACTTTGCAAGGACCAAGCAGCAATGAAGGGTATCAGCTGGATCCTGTTACTCAATTTGCCATTTCTTACGCTGTAGCTGCTGCAGAGAAGAAAATTCGTACTGACAAGTCTGCCGAAAACCATGCAAGGGCCACTGAGAAGGCAGGAGGAGACGGAAAGAAGGGTGATGATTATAAGGGAGGAGCGAAAGGAACCAAAGGATCTGTAGATGTCGTGGAGTATGCGGGGAAGAAGATACTAAAGGTCGCGGGAAGGGAAACATGCAAAGTGTGCGGGAAGATGCACCTAGGAGAATGCAAGGCTGGTCCAAATCAGTGCTACCGATGTGGGAAGAAGGGACACATAACTCGTGATTGCACCGGGAACCAGAAATGTTATAAGTGTGGTAAGTCGGGTCACTTAGCTAGGGATTGTGGGGGAGCAAGAACGGTGGGGGAAAAGAAGAAAAAGAACCCAACTCCAGAACCAGAGGAAGCCGATGAGGTGGATCCACGCAAAAAGAAGGCAAGGCAAGAGGGGTTCACTGCTTGTGAAAAATGCGGGAAGAGACACCCCGGAGAGTGCAGAAAGGGATTAGGTGTTTGCTACAGGTGTGGAAGAGCAGGACATTCCTCTGGGGAATGTAATGATTACCATAGGTGTCACAACTGTGGAGGACGTGGGCACCTAGCAAGGGATTGCAAGAAGCCAAAGGAAGGACATGAAGGAGAAAAGAAGGAGAAGAAATGGGCTACCTCTGCTAAGCGGTCTGGCGAGATGGTGACAACAACTGATGAGAGGAAGGCCAAAGTTGGGAACAAGGATGCATGTAAGACGTGTGGGCAAGTGCACCTGGGAGAATGTAAGACTGGGACAGACAGGTGCTATCGGTGTGGAAAGAGTGGGCATTATTCTCGAGAATGCCCTGATCGTCCAAAGTGCTTCAAATGCGGAAAAGCTGACCACATGGCTAGGGATTGCAAGGAATCAGGGGCGGTAGGTGCGAAAGGATGAAGACTTTGGGAAACTGCAGAGAGGAACACCTGATGAAGGAATAATTGCTCATGCAATGGTTCTATTAAATTACATTTGCTTAAGAACTTGTTTTGTGTTAAGGTTTAAAACTTATGTTTATCTGTGGTGTGTAATTATTTTGAGTTTGGTTAAGAATGATTATCATGTTATGGTGAAATGTTGATTTAGACAATAGTGTTAAAAGTACTAATCGAAACCCTTAGAAGGATGAGATGAGTCTTGGTGCATCGAGGGTCTCATGGACAAGCTACCTTAAATAGCTAAAACACATGACCACCATTCGATGGCTGTAAAGTCGGAAGTAGGAAGGGTAACTCAGAAAGCGAAGGCAATTCTATAAAACGTGTAAATGTAAGAAGTTTTCCTTTTATAGGGAATAAGTTAGGTTTCGGGGACGAAACCTCTTTAAGGAGGGAAGACTTGTAACATCCGGAAATTTCAAAGGTAATATTAATTATATTACTTATTAATAGATGGGAAGTTTACTCGGGTTATCAGGAAATAAATAAAAGAAAGTTATGTTTAGTTATTTAATGTCGAGTAAGGAACGGGTCTTGGGCTTAGTTATTTTATGAACTCGGCCTGTCTCGACCCGTAGGAAGCCAACCCGAGCCTAACCAAACCCGTAGTATATAAACGAAAGTTCTTGACACTTCCACCATTTTCACCATCTTCCTTCACTTACACCCACCCAAACACTCTCATTTCTAGAGAGAGAAGCTAGAGAGAGAAAGTTCTCAAATCACAAATCCGAGTCCACAATCTTGTTCCTAATCGTTTTTGGTAAGTCCCTCTCGAGAATCATCCGTTTTCATAACCATTTTCGACCTCAAATCGAACAAAAACTCCCATTTTCGTAACTTGAGTTTTCGGGTCAAAAACCGCCTTGTTTTGGTGTCAAAATGCAAGCTTTTGTGTTTAAAAGTACTAGGAATCGATAGCCCTTTCAATCCCGAGCATTTCCATGTCAAAAACTTCGATTTTGGGTCGAAATCTGGAAAATCCGGAAAAACCCGTAGGTTTCTCCGTCGCCCAGCTTGAAGGAGTCGAATCAGTCCATTCGATCGAATGAGTCAATCGAACCAGTCCATTCGATCGAATGAGTCAATCGAACCAGTCCATTCGATCGAATAAGAAAGCAACCGAATGGTCTCCGCCTCATTCGACCGAATGAGATCCGTATTCGATCGAACGAGTATCTATCCGATCGAACGAGTTCCATGTTCGATCGAACGAGTTTTCCCAGCTGGTTCGATCGAGTGTGTGTCTAGTTCGATCGAGTGTGCCTCAGATTCGATCGAATATGTCCCTATTCGATCGAATCAAGCCAGGACCAAGTTGTTTCCAAGTTCGCCTAAGGTTTAACTTCGCCTGAAGTGAAGTTCGTTTATAAAATGAATTAAAAACCTAATGGAAAATGTGTTAAGGCAGTTATCGAAAACGAGTAGTAGTAGTTAATTTATATGTGTAAATATTATACAGTTAGCCGAGCCCAGTTAAAGAAAGGAATTACAATCAACGGAGAACGTAACCGTGTCCAGGTGAGTTTCTAGCCCCATTTATGTGTCATGTTTTCGGGGCTGTGTGCATACTCAATATGTTGTTAATACGCTTATCCTAAGAGATAAGTGTATGCCTTATGTGAATGATATGATATGTATGAATGATTGCTTGATGTTACGTGAACGATCTTCGGATATTGCACGTACTGTCAGGTTGTAACGCTATGTGTAAGGTAAGTATGATATGTATGTTTACGTGTATGAACGTGATAAAGATAATAAAAGAAAGAAATGATAATGTATGGTTGTATGGTAACGAAGAGGGAATCGAACCCTACTAATATTCGAAAACTAGGGAACCGAACCCTACTAATGTTCGAGGAAAGAGGGTACCGAGCCCTAATAATACTCGAGGAAGGAGGGTACCGAGCCCTAATAATACTCGAGGAAGGAGGGTACCGAGCCCTAATAATACTCGAGGAAGGAGGGTACCGAGCCCTAATAATACTCGAGGAAGGAGGGTACCGAGCCCTAATAATACTCGAGGAATGTAGGGCGTAATGCTCTTTATAACATAAGATATGAAAGTAAGTTAATACAAAAGAAAGTAAGAAAGTATGAAAGTAAGAAAGTATGAATGTAAGAAAGTAAGAAAGTATGAAAGTAAGAAAGTATGAAAGTATAAAAGTATGAATGAAAGGATGAATATATTGTTATGTGAATGGTATGATTATGTGATTATCTAGAACTCACTCAGCGTAGCTGACTTTTAGTATGCACGCAGGTGAGTAGAATGAGGCAGCTCGCTTGAGGGGACACATGGCACTGAACGAGAGTCTGGCATCTGAAGACTTGTGATGTGTTAACTTTAATGCTTTAATGTGAAAGACAATGAATGTTTTGAGACCAACTATGAATTATGTAATGTTTTATGAAAGTTTTACATTCCGCGTAAATGTTTTAAATAACTCTGATATTTAGAACTGTGTTTATGAGTAAATCCAACACGAAAGTAGGGTTACCGGTAACGGGGCCTTACACTAAAGATTGTTGCGGCAATCTTAAAACCTTTATAAAGGATATTGGGTTCACGAAAGTTTAAAAATTATAATTGGATTTTTAATATATTGCTTTGGGAAAAGTTTTGTGAAGTACAATTGAGTAAGGATTTGTGATTGGAGTACAATACATAATCCGAATACCGTGATACAAAATGAGTAATTTTGATTCAATCGTTTGGAAATTGTCTATGCTCTAACTATAATGTTAGAAACGGTTTTTTTTAACCATGGGGTTTCATAGTTAAACAACTTTTGTGATCGTTTATGTCTAAAATCAAGTAGAACGGTTCATAAAAAACCATGCATTTTAAAATGATTTGAAGTGGTTTTTAGTAAACCATTCGTTCATGCAAATGTTAATACGCTAATGCGCGTTAGATCGGGTTTAATTTATAATCAATACGTTTTTTGTAAACGTTTCATCTCCTAACATGCGGGTTAGAAAATGATTACAAAATATTATGGACTAAACGACTCGTTTCCTAACATGAGTGTTAGAAACAATTGTTTTGTAAATAATTTAAAACATTTTTTTAAACGTATGAGTTGGATGATATAAACCATAAGGCTATGAAGCTTTTGTGAGAAACCAATATTGTGTAAATGAGTAGGCTCCGTTTCCTAGCACCCGTATTGGAAATAATTCTTTTATAAAAGGGTTTTTCATAAACGTTAAGTTATCTAACATGTTTGTTAGATAAACCAAAGGTTTCAAAACGATTTATTTGAAACCGGGTCACTTCTAGTATTGGTGTTACAAATTACTTTTTTGTATAATAAGATGGCTAGAAATTGTCTAATATTCTAGCAAACGTGTTAGAATTATTATTTTGATAAATAATAAGCTTTAGACATTTAACTTTTAGTGCATTAGAAAATATGGTTTTGTAAATATAAGAGAAACCATTTTTTTTGAACATTTGAAACGATCATGTTAGAAAAGTATTATTTTGGTAAAATAATATTGCAAGATATGGTTTATATATAACCAAACAACATGAGCATTTGTGTCTACAAATGGAGACTTCTAACAAGAATGTTAGAATGGATTTATTGTAATGAACTACAATGTTTTAAAAAAAATGATATGTGATCAGTTATTTTCGGATGAACATTTTATAAATGGGTTATTTTATAAACCAAGTGATGTGAAGTCGTTAATCGTCTACGGGTAACTTAGACATGGTGTTGTCTTTAAACAATAAACTTTTGGTAAATATCTATTTCTAACAAGAAAGTTAGAAACGCGGTTTGTTGCAAACCATAATTAAAGAACTTCGTAGCGTTCAATTTACTAATACATGTATTAGAAATAATATAGTTTACTATGAAACCGGTTATAAAGTTTAGCAAACATGAAGAGATATTTTGAAAGGAATAAAATATGTTTCACAAAGGAAGGTTCAAGGACACCACGTCTACCAACCGCATGAAGAGATATTTATCTTGTGGTGATTAATGTGTTTATCAAAGCGACTTGGATTAGAGACTTGTGTTTAAGTCTCTATGAGTCGATGGTTAAGGCCTTGGAGGTGAAAGGCAAACGAGTTATAACCTTAGAAAATGAGATTAGCTTTGGTGCTAAGACATTCTAAAAGTGAGGTTTAAGAATGCTAAATGAAATCGAATTATCTTGTCTAAACTAATAAATGAATGTTGGGAAGAGATAATGTGTTATCTTTTAAGGTTGTGAAAAATCAGAATGATGCATCTTCTGTTCACAGGCATAAGTATTATAGTCTAAGTATTCTAGACTAGTACTTGTTAATTATGGTTCTTGACGAAGACTAGTTAACGTGAAACATTCAAAATAGACACAATAATGAGTTTGTGTGTAAACAAGTTAAAGCAGGATTTTATTTAATCTAAGGTAATAATATAACTCTTGAGGATCTTGAGTAGATCTCTACTTTCCATGTTCTCCTAGATGTGACTAAGTTTGTGATGGCTTGTTAACTACCATATGATAAGGATTAGCTTAGACACTAGAAAGTGGTCGAAACTTATGATAATGCATGAGTTGCTTTAATGGTAACATCGATGAACTCACTGATACAATGGCGTGATATTGTTCAAATCGTGAGTGTCGATGTGTGGTCAGAAGTAAACTTAAACAAACTATGTCAAAATGCAAGAAATGTGAGGGATGGTAATTGAGATGATAATGGTAATCGAGAAGATACCATTGAGATAATATCTCAAACCTGTGTAGAAAGGAAAAGCTTTTCTTTATCCCGTTAGTAAGTTGGATAAAAGAAAAGAAAGAGCTAACCATGATAATTGAAAGAAATAGATTTTCTTTATACCATCATTAAGATGATGTCAGCCAATAACACTTCAATGTGGGAGTGTCTTGCAATTGAACTTGGAATGTTTGGCAATAATGATTATTGCAAACGTGTGACCTGGTGGAGTACACAATGGCTATCACAAGCTAATAGGTAATTAGACTTGAATGCCAGTTGGTTGAAATCAGAATCTAGCTAGATGTCTGATATTGGCATGATGATATGTTTGCCTAACAATGAGAACTGTGTTCTTCAAAAACGGTCGTTATAACAAGATTCAGGTGATCTAGATGTTATAGTCTTAGAAGATGATAATAGGCTTGGAAGTTAAGAACGCATCATAACAACTCATCTTAATTGCGCAATTATCTAGTATTGACTTGATGATGTCATAGATAATGATTTTAGATCTAACAAAAACCAGAGGGTTGGTGATGTAGACGTCGTGCTCTAATAAAAAACAAGTATTTGTGAAACTTAAATACCTATAACTAGTACGGGTAAGTAAGGTCGTCTCCACAGGGAATCAGTGGAAAGTGCAAGTTTGGCTCTTGACTTTAAAAGATTAATTAACTAGGCAGATAGACGATGTCAAACAGTTTAGAAATATGTTTTGATTATGGCACGATTACTTTTATGATTTGTAAACAATATAAGAAACTAGTGATTCAATAATATTTCCTATATATTATTCTATATAATAATAATAATAATAATAATAATAACAATAATAATAATAATAATAATAATAATAATAAACTGAAGCACTTACGGTGTGAGATTGTTGATGATGGTTTCTGATTTCTTCTTCAAAGGGTTTGTGGGAAATTGCATTTCCGATCAAATGAGAAGCAACTCACAACACAAAGTTGGGTGGGTGTGTTTTGTCCGACAATTTTACTTTAGTTCGTCTAATGTTAGAAATGACTAGAGTTTTCCAGGTGTTAAGGAATCAAGCTAGATTCACCGTACGATGTTGTTTTTGATTGGGATTTAAGTTAATGTTATGGAGGGTGGGTTTTGGTTGAAGTTGAGCAGGTTGCTTGCTACATGAGCATTGCGATTCAGTTCAACCACTTTAGATTTTCTCTTTCTTTTTTACTTTTCCTTTTTGAAAACTAGAAGACTTTCCAGCTCAAATGGTTAAGATGGGCATCCAAAAAAGACGAATTCCATGGATAAGGGGTTTCATTTTGGGTTACCTTTTATGGGTGGAATAGAGATTATTAAGTGGTTAAGGGTTGGTTAATGATTCAACTGGCGATTAAAAGAAGAAGAAAGAAAGACAAAGATTTTCTTGGCATAATTAAATTAATTGATACTAGAAATGTCACAGCTATTATACTTTTTTTCTCTAAGCACAGCCATTTTCTAGAAATTAATTCCTAAAATCTTCTATTCTAGTAAAAAGAAACTAATTGTTGTTAAAAAAAAGTAAAAAAGAAGTTAATCGGTGGGTCTTTCATAAGTTTTGAAAGTTCTAAAATGATGTTGATCATTGGTCCAACTCCCAACAATTGATATGCTTTTAGAAAAAAAAGTTAATTGATGGTTAGAAAAAGTAAGTTGTCCAATATATTATGTTTTTTGAAATTGGTCAACAAATGGTTTAAAACAAGTTAGAGGTCCCAAAGTTTATAACTTATTTAAACATCTCCTTTAGTTTATAGCGGTATACGCTATAGGCGTTACAAGGGGATGCTTTTGTGGCGCGGATGACGCCGAACACCACCGAGAGGCTTGAATGGCAAGGTTTGCCTTGGAACGATCGGCGCGATTGGAATGATTTTGGTGGGCCCTCTCATTCTCAACGGTCACATGACCCTTTAAAATTAAAAAGGTATATTAGTTTTTATTAATCCCAAATATCGTCTTTTGGTCACTACCGGTCCCAACTAACGAATTGGCTGCTGACGGTCCCAACTTTTAACGTATTTGTTCCTAGTGGTCCGCGACTAACAGAATCCTAACGCCGTTAGTTTTAGGTCGTCAGAAAAGCGTTTTTGGTCGGAAAAGTTAAATTTGTTGCCGGAATAACCACCTGAACAACGCAACCACCACCCATTGAGTCACCGCCAACCAACTACCACCACTTGAACACGATCAACCAATTCTGACGATGATTCTAGGGTTTCCGGCGACCTCAATAATTGAAGCTTTTACTAGAAAATGGTTCCTAAAGGTCCGATAAAAAGTTACCAAGATGTAATTTGGGACGAAAATGTCGAGTTTTCAGGAAAAAAATTGAGTTTTCAGGCCAAAAAACGTTTTTCTGATGACCTAAAACTAACGGCGTTAAGATTCTGTTAGTTGCAGACCATTAAGAACAAATACGTTAAAAGTTGGGACCATAGAAGCCAATTCATTAGTTGGGACCGGCTGACCAAAAGACAATAGTTGAAATTAATAAAAACCAATATATCAATTAAAAAAAAAACACTTTAACCATTTTCTATATAAATTCAAATCATTTTCCATTTTTACTCAAACAACTCTCTACACCATTATTTTAATCTACAACCATGAATCCGAGCTCAAACCCAAACCTGAACTCAAACCCCAACCCAAACCCGAACCCGTGGGATCCGGCTCAAAGGTGGTGGGCTACTTTGCTATCAACTAATAATGACCCTAATAACTCTTTCTATGTCAACCAACAAACACCCGTAATGCATCCACCCATGCAAACGAGGACGAGGACGGCAACGAACATTAGTTATATGTTGGTTATGTTTTTTTTCTATTTTTTTTATTTTTATGTTTTTTATTTTTTATTTAAATTTTAATTTTAGTATTACTATATTATTATTTAATTTTTATTAAATTGTGTTTGTTACAAAAATAAATACATAAATAAAAGGTTTAAAGCCCTTACCATAGAAGGGCATTATAGGTTGGGGCTTCGATGCCCCCTGTGCTCACGTGCTGACGTGATATTGTGGAGGGGTTTCGACGCCCCTTACCATAAAGAACAACCATGGATTAATTTGTAAACTTGTAGGTCTTTCTTTTTTGAAAGACTTATTAACTTTAACTTGTAGCTATTAAAAGACATGCGAATCAATATCCGTATAGCAGATTGTTGCATTAGCAACATCTAAAGATAAGATAATAGCAAAAAAAAAAAATTAACTTCATTAGTATTCATGAGTGGCTAGTTTGTTCCCGTAAATTTTGGTCTTAAAGCAAGACAACAAAAGGATGGATCAACATGGGACGATTAAAAACATGTAAAAGGTCAAATTCATAAATACCAAGGTTTTAGGAGGTAGGACCCGATTAAAAATATATAAACTCTAAGGGTATGTTTGGTTGGAGGCAATGGAATGAAGGAAGAATGGAATGGGAGAAGTAATGAAATGAACAATGGAATAAAATGGATCATTACCATTCTTTTGTCTTGTTTGGTTAACCTATAGGAATGAAATATTACTTTTTGTTGTTTGGTATCCAAAAAAATGGTATGAATGGAACAGAAATAATAAAGCTAAAAAGTAAACAATTTAATTCTTTTTTTATACGTATGCTTACTTGGAGTTTTAAAGGAAGGATCTACGGACCCATATTATTGATTAGCCTGAATCTCCCACCACCTTCAAAGAAGAAACTAGCACTTGAAGCATGCATCCACACAAATTATACACTGAATGGAGTCTACCCGAGTTCATACTCGACTAATCATCAAACAATATATTTTAGAGAACGTAAATAAATGAGTATGCCATGAAGCATATGGGGCGAACGTCTCTATGTATTTCACTTGGATGGTTTGTCATATTAGGTTGACCTCCAAACACTTTTTGTTTACTTTTTCACAATAGTAATGTTCTTTTTCATGTTGGGAACATAGTGAGTTGGTTTTTGTAAACCACTTCATCAAGATGCTATTTCTGGTGAATCGGTTGACCAAGACGACCCTAGTTCAACACATTTATAAGGTTACTGGTTTTCGTGTTCATAAGTGATAAGATCACATAAAATTGTGTATGTTTGACTACTATATATCTTTACACATTTAAACACATAACTTTAGATGCATATATAATTAATTATAATATCTTGTGCTTCAAACTGGCCTTTTTACAATAACATAATGTTTACCAACAAAACTAAAAGACCACTTGAAATCAATAGATAACGTTTTATATTCATCCCACTTCTTATTTAAGTTAACTAAGCAATTATCATTATTCACTTTCTTCCCCGATTTTGAGTTTACCACGCTTCTGAAGCTCGTAGAGCATAAGTAAAGCAGCACAGTCAAGAGAACTCTTCTTATCCGCTCGTGGCTCGCCAGTCACTTCAATGACACCACAATCCGGAAAATTTAAACTTACACTGGACTCAAAGCTATTAAAAGATCTGCAAAATATATAGGCGTTTGACCACTTCATTTTACATGAACAAAACAATTTTTAGAAACAATTTGAGTTGATTGTTGACTAACTTTGACTTTTCCTCGGATGAAGTCAAAATAGGCGTTGACCACTTCATTTTACAGCACAACTCAAAAAGTGAAGCTCTTGGTCCTCCCTTTTGTGTGTTAATTGACTTTAGGACTGCCAATGCACAAACAAACTTCCATCAAATAAAAGGCGCAAATAATTTCTTTAAAGAATTATATTTTAGTTAGTGCATCCTACCCGCAACAGAAGGTGATGCTTTGGCTTTTTTAGTAGATTTGTTCTTTGGAGGATCTTCATCATGAATGAGACTGTCAACACTATATGATCCTGTTTCTTTAAACTTACATGGTTTTACAACACATGCGTCGGGGTCTCGCTCTTGTTTAGCATCGTCATTCATGGAATGGCCACTTCTAAGGATGTCACAAATGCGTTCCCTTTGTTCTTCATTACCTCTTTTATTAGCACACGATATAATAAGCATATGAAAAGAAATTTACATTTTCATGAAAACTTCCAACTTGTGATTACCTCTCAAGCATTATAATAAACTGGGACCCACTTTGACGAACCCGTTTTGGGATGTTAAAACATATCACAGTTGAGCATTTAGGCACGTTAATCCCGTCCTCAACAACATCAGTAGCAAATAGTAGTTCCACCTTATTGAGAGTCATATTAAGTCACTTAACTAAGATTCAAATAATAAGGAAAACCAATGAGTATTTAAATATACCTTCCCACAACGAAAATATTCAAGAGTCTCCTTTTGTAGTTTTGCTGACATTGCATCACCCAACATTGAACTACCAGTCATATATGCAGCTTTTAAATGAGACAAGTCTGCAACTTTCTTCAATATCATGCGAAGAACTTTAGCAGTTATACTTTTATCTACAAAAATGATGCAAGTTACTTTTGTAGCTCCCCTGAAAGTACAAGCCCCAAAAATAACTATTACAAAGGTTAATTATCATATAAATAGTTACCAAAAAAAGGTGATTTATATAACAAAGGAAGGAACTTATTTGTATGAAATGAAAAATTACCCAAATGACCAGAAAAGTGTAAAGAGTTGGTATAGTTTCGGTGAGATAAAGCCGGCTGTTACCATCTTTTTGAAATCACACCCAGCATCATAAATGTTTCCATGGCCTGAACAAATAACAAAATTGAGTTATGCAAAATTATCATTCCAAGCATATGCAGGATAATTATATTACCAAACAAACATGAAAAGTGAGAAAAGATGATACCAAATAACATACCATTTGGCAAATAGCCCTCAATTATAGATAATGATTCTTCAAGAAAAGCGGAACACTTTGCAAAGCTATCCTTGAAGATATCAGTTGTCTGTATGGCTTTCTGGGCCTCCACTAAACAAATTTTAACAGCCTACAAAACGATCATATATAATGTAATCTATATTAACTAAACTCAAGTGCCAAATATATAAACACAAATAGGAACATGATTTCTTTTTGAAAATTTAGTTTTGTAAACAGACCTCATAAGCAGATAGAAGTCCCAATTCATCAATGCAATAAATAATCTTATCATGATCATCAGACAGCCTCTCTCGAAGATTAACGTGTTTTTCTTGAGTGCCTTTGTATTGTCTTTGCAATGCCAGTTGCATCTCAAGCAGTTGCACTTCAAACTGTGAGGAAATAAACACGGAGAAAAGATGAAACAGAATGATATAATTCTTTTTATGGTGAAACAAATCAAGATATTTCAAATGACCTTCAATCGCGAGCATTTCAGTTTGAGTTTTAGATCCTCATGGTCAACCTTGCGCGGCTCATAGAAAGAATATTTGGGTGAGGCAGATGGTGTGACGTTTTCCACCTTTGTCCGGTCTTGTATGGTGTAAATCTGCATATACATCATGGTACTCATCAAATTTTATATTCCAAAAAACTTCGGATTGAAGGTTAATCTTAAACTTGTAGAATGACATATAACTGTTACCAGCGAATCCAAGATACTTTCAAGTATGGTTATCTGTGCTTCACAATCCTCATCCGAAGAGACACCTTATGCAGAGATCATATTACAGAGGTGCATATAATATGTCAATTAGTATAAATTTTAAAAATGAGCGCAAAAATATTATGATACTAATACATAGAGAAAAAAAAAACCCTCCAACTTGTCAATCCTCCCCAACCATTCTTATTAATTGATTGATTCGAGATTTGTTTGATCTCAAACGGGTCGGTCAAATCAAATAATTTAGCTAAAGAGAAAAAAAGGTCAAACGGAAAGTTATAATTTATTTACTAATGATCCTAAGAAGTGAAGAAACATATGTTTATTGGTTCAAACCAACCTCACTCGTAATAAAATAAAAATACTTATTTTTTCAAGTCGATTGTGTTCCGACCCGTTACCCAACTCGCCCGATTTGTGCATTTTGCCACATGTATATGGAAACGTTAAAAATATTAAGGTCATTTCAAGAACAAGATTTGCTCAAAAAGGTTGTATATTTGGATAGATGCGATTGAAGGAAGAGACTTTGCGTCCCAACAACATACTAGAAGTTCAAGCCATCTGAGTGTCACACTGCTTAATTCGACACTCTTCTACAACTAAGACTTTTCAATCCAGTCACTTAAAAAATGAGAAAAAAAAATGCCTAACCTTTTTCAGTCACCAGTGATGCAGTCATGCCAAAAACCTTTGGCTTGTTAACAGAGTTGAAATAAAAATCCTTAACAAAAGAAAGATAAGAATCTCAATCACAATCATAATCACATATATATATCCAACATGTTATAAGAAACAGATGATTGATAATTACCTTCATTATACTTGCATATGGATGATCACCAGCAGCATGGTGACACTCATCAATAATCAATAAACATATCATTTCAAAGTTCATAAACCCATTACTCAAGGCATCCAACAAAACTTGAGGTGTCATCACCATTACCTGTGAATATACACAGTTTAAAAATGTAGCTGTGGAGGTAGGGTCCTAAATACCCTGTACGACCTTTTACTTATTATGCTTTATATTATATTTGTTATATTATTATTGTTTACTAACCAATGCCCAATGGGCGGGGGGGTTGTGGAGGTAACCCCTAACCGGGCCTGGCCCAATACGGTTAGGGTTTCATGATGGTAGCCATGGAGTTCCTATATAAGGGTTTTCATCTCTCATTTTGAGGATCCCTTCTTGGACACTTGGCCTCCACATATATTTTTGTGTCTGTAAACAAGAGGAAACTCTTAGCAGGCACCTCCACTCCCCCCATATTTCCATGGCAGAACTCGAGCAACCGGGGAAGAAGACGAAGTTGTGATTCGTTCATCTCGAAGACCGGGGAATATCGTCTTGGATCAGGTCAGATTCATTTCATGTTTCTTCAGTAGCTTAAACATAAGACTCAAATATTAAATAACTGAAGTTTCAATCTTTCATCTAAACCGCTTTGAGACTGGAAACAAACTCACTTGATTTTTGTTGGTTTCAAGTTCCCAAGTGGCAGCATCCCATTCATCAACATTTTTTCCGTCAATCTTTGTCGCTTTACTGATCTCATGATAGAAATCAACCAAGAGGTCTGTTTTTCCCCTAACATCATTGAAGTTCTGTAACACAAAATTTGACTTTGGAGTCAAACCTGAGTTACAAATAAGCACACTAGTCTTCAATAATTATAAATACATAGCACACCTGTTCAACAAGATTCCAGGTTGGAGCTAAGAAGATGATCAGTTTCTTTTGATAAGATGGATGTTTACTAAGAGAAGCTGCTATTTCTTTAATGATCCTGACGGCGATCGTTGTTTTTTCGGCACCAGGGTCGAGATGCGCTATAGTATTTCGCCGCATAGCCATGTTAAACACATCCAGCGGATACCTAATTATTTCAACAACAACAAAATTAGGATATTAAATGGAAGTTGTTAAAGAGTACAAAGTGTAATTAGCCAAAGGTTATTAATTAGTAGTTAGTTAGCAATTAGTTGTAAGTTATAATAGCATTTTTTCATGTGAATTCTCTCCTCTTTGTTGTTAGATTTAGGTTAGATTAATTTCTAAAATTAGTAAAAAAATATGGATCAAAACTGGTCACATTAATCAAAGAGACTTGGATGTAAATTAGTTGAGGGAATCATGGAGGAAGCTTACAAACTTAACAAAAGACCCATAAAAATGAATATAGCTAGCTAGATGACATTTCTTTTTGGTATGAAATAAACAACAGAAGTACTTACGATGTGGGTTGCTGGCGATCGGTCATCATGGTGTTGAGATTTCTCTTCAAAGTGTTGGTTGAGTGTTCTGAACTCTCCGCTGACTGCATGTTTCCGATCAAATTCACAGTGGATTGCAAGAAAAGCTCTTGTGTGAGGGGGTTTTGAGGAAGCTTGCATGAATAATAATAATAATAATAATAATAGCATATTATATAGTATTTAGGTGCTACTACGCGTACATTGCCTTGATCACCATCGTACGGGTTGTATAAAGAACGATGCAAGGTCAAACATATTGTATGCGCTTGTAAACACGTGCTTTGTCATGCCAGTCAATTCCTACATCAGAACAACTTATACGGATTGTATGATTTGTACAAACGGTCCTCGCATACGGTCTGTATAACATTATTGGACGTGTATAATGTGTCAGGTGTATGATGGTGATTAGTATGTCACTTATGTGCATATAGTTTACAACTAATGTTTTAGCACTCGCTTTTTATTAAATTAAATGGTACTAGAATGTTGAAAGCATGTCATTTATAATTAGTTAACTTGTATAATTTACATAAAAGAAAATGCACAAACTTTTTATATAGTAACCTAATTTTTGTATCAGTTCCAACCCACCCAAACTTTTTACGCAAGAAAAAGATTCCTCAACTTTGATAATATATATTAAGTGTAGTAAAATTTTGTATGCGCTACAACGTTTGTTTGCACTTTCTTTTTTTAACCATAAATTATTTCATCATTTTATTTATTATAAAATGTGATCAAACTCTTATTATTTGGAAGGACATCACTTTAACAAGCATCTTGATGTTATTAAATGGCAAATCTTTGATAAACGTGTCAACTTTTATTCTTTTGCTTTTAAAGTTGATTTGAAATGAAAAAGTAATGTATGTTTATTTATTAGACTAGACATAGTGATAACCAAGTATAAGGCTGAGGGGTGTGGGGGGCTTTAATGGGGCTTTAATAGGGGCTTCAACCAATAATATTATGACGTGTGACAGAGAGAGAAACTGGATAAGGGGGGTGTTGGAGCCCCTGGCCCTGGTGTGGAGGGGCTCCAGCGAATTTTTTTTTTATTTTTTTATAAATATATTCAAACAACGTATTATTAAAAAAACTCATAAATTATTAAAAAAAAACACACATTAATAAAAAAAACACATTAATATCTAAAAATAAAATAAAAATTAAAGTACTAAAAAAACATTATTCTTATTCTTCGGCTTGGTCTTCTTCGATCAACCTCTTTCGGATACGTTCCTTTTGCTTTTCCATTAGGATTTGATCGACCGGATTTAGGTTACTGAAGTCTCTAGTAAGAAAGTCCAAATCTCTCATTTTTAAAAACGTTAAAACAATTACCGCAACGCCGATCCTCAGAAATGACTATCCAAGCCCGACACAAGGCTTCCTTCTCATCCGATGACCACGGAGTGGCTTTCCGTTTCGTCCTCGGAGTCGAAGCCGGTCCCGACCCGTCCGTTGCAACTTGTTTTTTTCCGGTGGACGCGTCTTTTTGGTCCCGTAGCTTCACCGTGTGATTCTTGTGTCTCCGGAACAACAAAGTTAGGAGACGGTTGTGTGTTGGATGGTTGAAAGCCGGATGATTCTTGCGGCTCCGAATAAAACATCGGTTGGTGCGGTGACGACCATAAATCGTCGTCAAGATAATCTGAATCAAGGTTTGGGTACCAATTTCCAGCCATTTTTTTAAAAAAAGTTGAGAAGATGAATTGATTTTGGGTGAAGGTTTGAAGTTTTGGTATAAAAATGGGTGAAATGGGGTATAATTATATAGGAAAAATATTTTTTTTTGGTTTGTTCGGCTCCCAAAGGTCAAAAAACCATCAAAATTTGTGCAGCCCTCTCTCTTCTCCCGCTAACCAGCTCACGCCTGCATTGTTTTTCGCGTTAGCGCCCCATTAACGCCCCCGCTAGCGCCCTGGTGGTGTGGTGTTAGCGCCTGGGGGCGCGAGCGGAGGGGCTCTAGCGCCCCCGTTGAAGCCCCACACCCCTCAGCCTAACCGGACGTTTTTAAGATACGTGACATCCTAGTCACTAATGACTAGTTTTGCAAAAGTGACAGTAGTGGTGAAATGCTCTATAACCTTCTTTTATTCATTACAGAATTATTAGAGCACTCTCATCCCACCCTTTATCCCTAAATCAAAAATTACACTAAAACTTACTATATTTTCTCTCTCTATCTCAATTAAATAATACTTTTTATACATTTTATCATTACATTTTCTCTTTCCTTCACTCACAACCACTCTCAAAATATATTAAAAAATTATAAGGGATGAACAGTAACTTTTCAAATATACAGAAAAATCACTACTTTTTCTAAAATATAAAAATCTTCACTCATAACACCCTGAATCACTCTCTAAATTATAAAAACACCCCTCACATTAAATGAGGGGTTGGATGAGAATGCTCTTACTTATCTATAATGTAAATAAAAATAAAAAACCAATTACTTGGACAACTTCTTCTTCTCCCCCCCCCCCCCCCCCTCACACACACCCCCCTTCGTTGTGTACACAGCGTACCTATCCAAAACTAACCTCAAAACTAAAGGACGTAGCAACGTTCACCTAGTTTTGACGCTAGTTTTTTCTATCAAAGCGTCACATGCGGTCTTAATAGATGATAAATTATATTGTCATTTCTTATTATAGTTTTGTTTAGGCTGAGGGGTGTGGGGGGCGCGAGAGTGGGCGCGAGTGGGGGCGCCAGCCAATAATATTGTGACGTGTGGCAGAGAGAGAAACTTGATAAGATGGGTGTTGGTTGTGGTGCTCGCGCCCCGGGACATGGTGTGGAGGGGCGCGAGAGGGGGCGCGAGCGGTTTTTTTTTATTTTTTTATAAATGTATTAAAAAAACGTATTATTAAAAAAACTCATAAATTATTTAAAAAAACACACATTAATTAAAAAAACACATTAATATCTAAAAAAAAATTAAAGTACTAAAAAAAAACATTATTCTTATTCTTCGGCTTGGTCTTCTTCGATCAACCTCTTCCGGATACGTTCCTTTTGTTTTTCCATCAGCATTTGGTCGACCGGATTTAGGTTACTGAAGTCTCTTGTAAGGAAGTCCAAATCTCTCATTCTTTTTTTTTTCCTTTTTGTCATTAGAGACCACCTCCATGGTTTTGTTGAATTTATTGAGGGATTCAACAAGATCGTTGATGTTTACGGCTTCCCCCTCAGCCGGTTTTTTCCCCCTGGCGTCCCTTCCCAATGGCCGCCTCCTCGGCGGTGAAGACGTTTCCTCCCCCGCAACGTTTAGGTCGAATCCAACCCGGCAATCCGACCCGGCGGAAGTGCTATACGCTCCAGACGAACTAGTTTTAGTCCGTTTCGGCCCTACTTCCGCATCAAGGTCCGGCGCCACCAGCTCAACCCACTTAGAACACCTTCTCAACCTCTCCCACACCTTTACACCGTCCCACGTCTTCACCGTCCCATACCTCCGCAGGCACTCCTGCTTCCACTCTTCGACAGTGAAATTATAAACCGCCAAATCGTCACTGCCACTTGGTCTCATACGACCGGCGTTCCTGTTGAACAGATTAGTAAACAAGCCGACAAATTTTCTGATTTCGGTCCACCGACCCGAAATCATATCGGCGTTCCGCTCTGTACTCCCAACTAGCGAATAGAACGTCTCCCTAACCTTTGTCCAAAAGACCTTGCTCTTTTGGTAGTCCGCTGCAAAATGCATAAATAAATTTGTAAGTCATTTAACTTTTTTATTTAACTTTTTTATTAAAAATCATTTTTAAAAACGTTAAAACAATTACCGCAACGCCGATCCTCAGAAATGACTATCCAAGCCCGACACAGGGCTTCCTTCTCATCCGATGACCACGGAGTGGTTTTCCGTTTCGTCCTTCCAGTCGAAGCCGAACCCGACCCGTCCGTTGCAACTTGTTTTTTCCGGTGGACGCGTCTTCTTTGTCCCGCAGCTTCACCTTCTGGTTCTTGTGTCTTCGGAACTACAAAGTTAGGAGACGGTTGTTCCATGGATGGTTGAAAGCCGGATGATTGTTGCGACCCCGAATAAAACATCGGTTGGTCCGGTGCCGACCATAAATCGTCGTAACTGTAATCTGAATCTAGGTTTGGGTACCAATTTCCAGCCATGTTTTAAAAAAAAAGGTTTGGAAGATGAGGTGATTTTGGGTTTTGGGTGTGGTATGTGATATTGGTATGTGATATTGGTGTTGGTTTTGGTTTGATATTGGTTTTATAGATGAAAATTTTTTTTTTTTTAATAAAAAACGAGCCCAACGGCTCTATTTACGCATTCCCAGGCCATTTACGCGTTATCCCAGCCGCTAGCCCATCCGCGCCTGCCTAGATTTCCGCGCTCGCGCCCCTCTCGCGCCCCTCTCGCGCCTCGGCGGGGCGCGAGCGACTGGCCTCTTGCGCCCTTTCTCGCGCTCCACACCCCTCAGCCTTAGTATCTAAAACATTTACTGGGCGCGAGCGGCTGGCCTCTTGCGCCCTTTCTCGCGCTCCACACCCCTCAGCCTTAGTATCTAAAACATTTACTTTAAAACACTTTTATCCTGCAAGCCATTTGTTCTAAATAATACAACATAATTGGTTAAAAAAATTTGTTATTGCGACGTCCAATCAGTTAGTAAATAGATTGTATCTCTAGACTAGTTAAATCATGATAATCCAAATGGGTGAAATATTAAAGGTATTTATTACCTTTACAATCATGGTAAACATTACCCTATTTTCATGTTCTCAAAACATCCTTGCTATAGTAAACGCCAGCTATAGTGATCACGTGCTTTCCTAATAAAAAGATAGACCATGAAAGCTATTATTACTAAATATAGAAGTTGTGCTTATTTGAATTTTATTTTTTTGTATATTATGCATTTATTGTTATGTAATAATAATTCAACACCTGTGAACACCATACAAGTTACATTTGAAAAGGTAGGTATTGCAAAAAAAATTATATCATGTAAGCAAACGAGTTTTCCTAAAAAGTTAATAAAAAACTCACGTTTTTTCTTTCGTCACAAAAGTAAATATTGTATATTTATAAAAGGAGAAATGCCTCCAAACAAAAATTCATAATTTAAAATTATCAAATACAAAAATTTAAAATTTATATAAAAAAAAAGCTACATACAAGGTACATATTATAATTATCCCTAAATAGGAACATGGTCAATGATAAATATATAAGAGTTTAGGGGGTGTTTGGGATTCCTTATTTTACCTTTATTAACTTTTCATTAAGTTAATAAGTTATAACATTGTAACTTATGAAATTTTTCCTCTCACAATATAAACAATCCCAAACATCTTATTACTTTTCAAAAAGTTAATAAGTTAAGTTGGTAAAAATAAACAATCCCAAATACCCCCTTAATATCACAAAAAAGAAAAATGAATAAGCTGCTTACGAATTGAAAAAAACTACAACTTTTCATTAAGTTAATAAGTTATAACATTGTAACTTATGAAACTTTTCCTTTCACAATATGAGCAATCCCAAACATCTTATTACTTTTCAAAAAGTTAATAAGTTATAAGTTGGTAAAAATAAGCAATCCCAAACACCCGCTTAATATCACAAAAAAAAATGAATAAGCTGCTTTCTTTTTTTTTTTAATCATTTAGTCATTAATTATTTAATTAAACGGATCATGAATTCTTCATATATGGGTCACTCTATCATACACCTCTTTCTGAAAATGGATCAAGAATTCAAGATCCTTTTCAGATTTTATATATTAATGGATTTAATACCATACGAATTGAAAAAAATTACAACTTTTTTTTTTCTACAGGATATGAAATGATGCAATACTACCTAATACGAGTTCTCCAAACCCTTATTATTGTTAATTAATTGTTAGGTTTCAAATTAGCCATATACCGTTCAAGAACATAAAAATTACAAGCACCATATACAAGAGATGAGAAACAAGAAGTTACAAGCTTAATGATAAATTAATAAAAATATGTAATAGTCAACAAATAATATAGAAGACTGACCAACGGCTTCAACAAAAGTTTGATTCGGAAATACCATAAAGTGCTTAATAAATAATGGGAGAAAAGAACACTAATTTAATTCATTGCTTATTTAGGTTTAGGCTTCAAATTTGGCGATTCAAAACACACAAATTTGAACTCCGCCCCTATTTTTTCACCTCTATTTGGAAAAAAGTTTGAAAAGTACATTAGATTTACCTCAATAACAAGTCAAGTTTAGTATTTAAAAATAATTTGATAAGAAGTATGAATACTACTTGGATCTACTTTATGGGTAGTGAACTATAAGTCTTGAACTAATCACACTGTATAGTAGAACGAGACAAGAAATATCACATATATCATATCTAAGCATAGATCATTTCTTACCGTCGTGTTCATTTCGGTCGTGAACAATCCTTCATGAGACTTTTAGAGAACCTAGCCATATTAGCTCTCAAAGATGCGACCTCACATCCATTTCACATAGGTAACGCTAATCTGGAACAATCCGTGTTTATCCCACTATAAAGCTATCAGCATTATTAAGATCAAGTATTCAACCCTAAATCATCAACGGAAAACACAATATAAATATCATAAGAGTGAGCATACCTTTGTGTTTGTGCTTTTGTGAGTCTTCCCCAATTAGTTTTCCTTTTGAAACTAGACCATGGGATCTCCAATGTTGCTAGGTTAGGTTTCCGCCAGTTGGTGACTCATTGTATTGGCTTTAAGCCCATTCCCCTCGATGTGAAATGAATTTGCTCTCTACTAAGGCCTTTTGTCAAAGGATCAGCTTTGTTTTCCTTTGACTTTATATAACTAATGGAAATAATTTCATTTTTAAGCAAGTCTCTAATTGTTACGTTTCGTTTATTTATATTTATTATTATTATTAAGTTAGGAATTGGGGTGGCTATTTTGGATTAGTTTGGGGGTGTCTGTTGTAATTTGGATTTCTATTTAATTATGTATGTGATTAATGAAAGATTAACCAGCTTTGAGATAATATTCTTTCCCCTTATTCAAGTTTCTTCTTCTTAATTGGTTCTAACCCTAACAAGGGCATCAGAGCCGTTCCGATCTCCGGTTGGAATTACTCCCTTTATCACGACGAACACACGCAACCAAGATGTTGACGATCCCCGGTTGGAATTAATCCCTTTATCATGATGAACACACGCAACCAAGATGTTGACAACACTCTCAAGAATCACGAGAAAGCAATTACAGAGATCCAAGCTGCGCTATCGGTACTAATGAAACAACTAGAACAAGCAGCCAAACAACAAGAAGAGATCTTGAAGGCGGTGCGGGATAAATCGATCCAGGTTAGTGGGGGTGGGATTGGCCCGAGTTCATCATTTTCTCTCAGCGATGCATACACGAAAGGTACCCGACCCATGCGAATCGGGAAGGTTGAATTTCCCAAGTTCTCGGGTGAAGATGTGGATGGTTGGCTTTACCATTGCAAACACTTTTTCGCGATTGATGCGTCTCCCGTGGAGATGAAACTTAGGTGCGCTGTTGTTCATTTAGAAGGGGACACGATCCAATGGCACAGGGCTTTCATGCGCATACGCGGGGCTACCGTATTTGATGTCTCATGGGAAGAATATGTGCGAGCTATATCTGCCCGTTTTTCTAATTCTATGTTTAAGGATCCCTTGAAGGAGATGGCTTCCCTCAACCAGACAGGTTCGCTTCATGATCTCAATACGTCTTTTGATTCACTATTGAATAAGGTAACACATAGTGAAACCCAAGCTGTTAGCCTCTATCTTAAGGCCCTTAAACCGGACACTAGGGGGTCTGTCAAGATGTTTAAACCTCAAACACTACATGAGGCGTATTGGTTAGCAAGAATGCAAAATATCAACAACACTAGCTTGATGAATCGACTCAAGGATGCGGAGGATGGGGTGCAAGATGAAGATGTCAAAATAACACCTCTGGTTAATGCTTCAAAACTTCCTTATTACCAACTCCAACAACCATGCCACCGACATCTAAACCTAGTATTCTTAGCTCGAGGCGTTTTGACGAGTGATGAACTCGAGTTAAAAAGGGCTAAAGGGGAATGTTTTTGGTGTACTGAAAAGTTTTTTCCGGGGCACAAGTGTAAGAAAAAACAACTTTATGTACTCGAGGTGGAGGATGAAAAACAAGCAACAGAGGAGGACGAAGACAATATTACTTGAATCGCTTTTTGAAGGCAAAAAGGGGTTTAAGGGGGGAGTATTGCTACGTTTCATTTATTTATTTATTTATTTATTTATTATTATTATTATTATTATAATTATTATTATTAAGTTAGGGATTGGGGTGGCTATTTTGGGTTAGTTTGGGGCTGTCTATTGTAGTTTGGATTTCTATTTAATTATGTACGTGATTAATGAAAGATCAACCAGTTTTGAGATAATATTCTTTCCCCTTATTCAAGTTTCTTCTTCGGTAACATCCAACTTTTGTTAAATAATAAATAACAGAAAGTTTTGTTATTAACTGTGTGTCGTTAAATTAGTTGTGTGTTAAGTGTTTGGATAATATTTAGAATTGGAATTGTGAGTGGGTTGTGGGGCCCGTAACCACCCCTATATAAACCCAACCCCTCCACCTTTTCACCATTTCCTTCCTTTCACACACACACTAGAACACACATTTTCTCTCAAGACCCGAATCCGAATCCGGGCTAAAGCAAGGAAGATCTTGGTGTTCAAGTGTCTTCAAACAACAAGAACACCTCTAGATCTACGTAGTGTTCAGATCCAAACTGAACCCGAAGAAAAAAGTGAGTTTTGGTTAAAAAGGTTAAGTTTTACGGTCGAATTCAACATGCAAACTGATAGAACGATAGATCGGGTTGTAAGATGTAAGAAAAACATAAACTTGGTGAGTTATAACCTCACGGGTTGATATAGGACAAAAAGGTGATGTTCGGACCTATTAAAAACGCGGGTATACAAAGTTGGTACAACCCAAACCCCATAAAAAGGGTAAAATCGGGTCCTAAGGAAGAGTCACTGGGTAATTTGGCTTAAAATGGCAAAAACGAAGAAAAGGAGATATTTTCGCATAAGTTGACTTCGCATCGCATAGCCATGCGAAACGAAATCGATATTTCGCATCGCATAGCCATGCGAAGCGAAAAAGTCATGCGAAGCGAAAAAGTCAAGCGAAGCGAAATTCCATGCAAAGCGAAATTCTTCCATGCGAAATTTCATGAAATTCATTTTCTGATGCATTTTTGTTAAAGGACTGTTAATGAAAATAAAATTTTTCCGAGTTAACCTGGCAGCTCAACCCTAGCCAGGGGCTCTACCCCTTGGACCCTGCTAGGGGCTGCCGCCCCTAGACCCCGCTACCAGGGGCGCTGCCCCCAGACCCCCGTTAGTTGAGGGTTTCATTAACTAAGATGTAGGAAATAGTAGTAATGGATAATTGACACGCGTAATGTATTGTACAGTTAGAGGTGCACAACTAAGGAAGGGCATTACCGTTAACGGAGAGAGAAACCGACTCCAGGTGAGTTCTAGACCCTTTATCTGTTATGTTTTCGGGGCTGTGTGCATACTCTTATGTGGTAGATAATACACTTACTTGATTGGTAAGTGTATGATACATGTATGATTGTGTATTGAATGTATTGTTACATAATGATTGTTTGAACGAGTATGTATATATATTTATAACTAGAAGATATGTAAAGTATGCACGTATGATAAGGGTATGGTTATTCGAGACAGAAGGGACCAGACCCTTATAATATTTGTGATGTTAGGGACCAGACCCTCATAATATCTGAGATGATAGGGACCAGACCCTTATAATATCTGTGATGTTTAAGATAGAATAGCTTATGGTATACCATAGGGTTTTACGAAAGAAAGTATGTAAGAATGTATGCATGTATGTAAAGTATGTATGAAAGAAGTGATAGTAAATAAGGTATGAATACGTATCTCCGGACACGTATGAGTATGGTATGAATGTCATGTATGTTAATTGATTAACTAGAACTCACTCAGCGTAGCTGACTTTTAGTATGCACGCAGGCAAATAGGTTGAGGCAGCTGGCTTGAGGAGGGACACATGGCACGAGCTAAAGAGACTGGCATCCACAAAGAAGTGTCTTGACTGTTTTAAATAATGTTCATGGAAAGACAATTAGTAAGTTAAGACAAAAAAATGAATGTTTTGTAACGTGATGTTGAAGTTTTAAATTATTCCGCAAAAGTTTTAATTAACTCTGATTTTAGAACTGTGTTTATGAGTAAATCCAACACCAAAGTAGGGTTACCGGGAATGGGGCCTTACATCTTCTTAATTGGTTCTAACCCTATCACTAATAGTTATATGCCTGCGCCTAATATGTCTTGACTTACCATTGTATATTTGATTTTGAGCTCTTGTAAGAACAGCCATGCTGTCACAACGTAAACAAATGGCAGGAACTGGTTTAGGCCATAAAGGAATACCTTCTAGGAAGCTTTTGAGCCATTCTGCTTCTTCACCAGCTTTATCTAAAGAAACAAGTTATGTTTCCATACTAGAATGAGTATTCACAGTTTGCTTAGTTGATTTCCATGATATTGTAGCTCCACCTAGGGAAAATACATAACCACTTGTAGATTTTACCTCAGAGGTGTTGGAAATCCAATTTGTATCACAATATCCTTCAAAAACAGCAGGATATTTGGTGCAATGCAACTCATAATTCATTGTATGCTTTAAGTATCTAAGCACTCTTACCAATGATCTTTCCTAGGGTTATGAGAGTATTTACCCAGTCTGCTTACACTGTATGCCAAATCTGGTCAAGTACAGTTCATAATATACATTAGACTTCCTAGGACTTGAGTGTATTCTAGTTGTGCTACACTATCACCTTGATTCTTCTTAAGATGACTATAAGGATCAAATGGGGGTAACAACCGGCTTGTCATTATAGTGCCAAAACTTCTTGAGTACGCTTTTAATATGATGAGACTGTGTAAGAGTATATCCATCTGGATTTCTTTTAACTTTTACCCTAAGTATTATATCTGCTACTCCTATGTCCTTCATATCAAAGGAGGAGTGCAACATCTTCTTTGTCTGATTTATGATATCTAAACTAGTGCCCAATATAAGCATATTGATGTGCTAAAAGTAGTTATATAAAAACACGCTAATCTAGACACTAAGTAATAAATTCTAGACTCTTAAACTTAACTAAACTATTAACCGGCAAGTGAACCGGTCGACTCTAGTACAGCTAAGTAAGTCCGAATATCGAACCCACGAGACTCTTTAAATTACGTTTACTAGCTAATTAGACTCATCTACAGACACAACTATTTATTTATTATTTGTTTAGGGGGGGGGAGGGGTTTACTAATAAACTAATTTAAACTAATTAAGGAAACTAAAGACGACTAAACTTAGAATTTGGACTTAATTCAGATGATGACAGACAACCACCTAGGCTAGAATCCCCTAAGTTTCAGTTATCAATTAACCGGGAAAGTATTTACTTATGGAACTAGGATAGTAAAATAGACGCTTAAAAGAAAACCCGAACAGGACCCCTGACCCTTCTAAAGAGACACCTATGGGTTTCTAATAAGTTTTATCGCACACTAGTATTAAAAATCAAGTTTCCTTACGGTCACCTAATTAATTACAAACTAGTTCCTTTATACAAAATCTTACCTTACAGCGCAGAAATCAAAGGCAGTCTAATATATTCAGTTGCTTCGATAGACAAAGTTAATTTATCAAAACTAGACGGACTCCTTACGAAGAACTAAATCTAGCAATCCTGATCAATAAAGACCTACCAATAACCTAGCACCTTACAGCTATTTAGGTTTATTTAATTAAATAATATTATTCCTATGATCTTATTCGAAATCAATCATAAAATAGTCAAAAACACAAAGTAGATGACCTAATAGCAACCTATCATAATGACAAATAATAATCAAGGCAACTATGGAATAATAAAACTCAACAAACAATCCTAAGCACACATATGCATCAATTTAATATATTTAAACCTTTTACTAGTTCATAAAACCATAACGATAAATAAATCCCAAGTCAAAATCAAACATCAACAAAGGTTCATCATAAGCCTAGGCAGTCTATAAAGTTTAGCCTAGCATGTTAAAGTAAAACAAAATAATAAAAAACGAAATCATGGTGGAAAACAAAAGAAACGAATTAATAAAGGTGATAAAACCCGGGGTCTTCGTTCTTGATCGATAAGCACGCCACCGAATGATTCCAAGCTTCCAAAACCTCCAAAAGATGCACTCCTAGGCCTTGGAACTCCCCAAAATCAGATGTGGCTTTCATGTTATGATTAGGGTTAAGTTTATGGGTGTTTATATAGACTTTCAAGGCCCATAAACTTAAAATTAGTGGAAGATTCTGGAAATATGAGCCCATAAATTTAATACTTGTAGAAGATTCTAGAATTCTTAGCCTATAGACTTAATATTTGTAGAAGATTCTAGAAAACTGAGCCCAAAGTGCCGCGCGACGGGCCTTCTCCCATTTTCTTATTTTCACCCTCTTTTCGACATGATTGTAACCCGGAACCTAAAATATTCAAATGAATTAGTAATATACAAATTCTAATAAAAACCAAACGAAAACTAAGAAAATATTATATTAAATATACAAGAGATTTATATATATATTTAGCCTTATATCAAATATCCCCACACTTATCTCTTTTTCGTCCTTGAAAAAGTCTAATTGCAATGGGATCAGAAATGGAGAAACACGATCTTAAAAACATATAAGGTTATCTTAAAGCTCAGATACACGTAAAAACCGCGATTGCCGATATTGTTGTCCACTTAAACCCAGCCACCAGCCTATCAAGCCCCAACGCACATTAAGCATTTAAGTTCATGTGATATAAAAAACCTATGGGTCTCACACATTTGAGTTAAGATCCACCTACCCCATCTCATGTATAGTAAAGCCAATTAAAAATAATCGAGTTGAAGCAAACTGGTTCAACATATCACCGTAAGATAAGAACCCCTTAATGGTAAGAAGAAAATGCAATTAGATGGAATTAATGGATGATAGATCAAGTGAGGTCGTACGAGCATGCCCTAAATATTATTGGACTTTGTCCTATATATGCACTAAGAAAATATTTATTGACTAGAAACTTCGAACCCCAATAGTGTATCCTCAGAGTCGCCATCCCCTTGGTAACACGTAAACTCTCTGTCTTGTCTAGTATGTGCACTTTGGCCTCTTTTTCTATTTTTGAGAATGCTTCTTTGGCATTTTTCATTACATAACTTTTCTCACCTTTTCTTTTATTTATTTATTTTTTCATTGTGCACCTAGGCATCTTTAACATATAAATATATAACTAAAGACTAAAGCTAGTATACAATTGGACATTTGCGGGGCGCCATGTGACATTTGAGCCAAAACAAGGTACACCTCAGTACGTATTTACCGATTAAGCAAATAAACGCCTTTTGCGTAACAAACAAACGATTAACCGAACGGGTCGGGTTATGACCCAGATATCTCGGGGGGGGGGGCATCTATAAGTGATATACGATCTATACAAGCTAAAATATTAGTAATATGGCCTTAGTTCGATAACAAACAAGTTAAACGAAAATATGCTCGTTTAACTACCCGCTATAGATTTAAACGCGAAAGATAGTTACAAACCAAGCATTGTATCATCCGTTAAGCCGAAAATGACTTACCAAACACTTATTTAAAATTTTTTAATCGATCCATGAAAATATTTTTGATTTTTACAAACATATAGTATGTTTTTATAAATTTACACAAAACTAGCCGAAAAACACTCGTTTTCGCGCTGTTTAACGCACCCGATAAGTTTTTCGCTCCAAAAACCGAACCCGAACTAAATTTGGACTGTGCTTTTCGTATTTGGGCTTGAAAAATCAGAAACTTGGGCCAAAATGGGCCCATAAACTTCCGATCGGCCTAGTAAACCCCACCCCCATTTTTTTATAAAACTTGTTACCTAAGCTTTTTATTCATTTCACTTGATAAAAAAACTGGAGTCCAAGCAGCTGCAAGTCACTTTTCCAGAAATCTTCCAAAACCCTAAGGTAATAACTTAAATAAGTAGCTTTTAAACTTGTTTAACCTTTATTAATACCATAAAAACATGTCTTAATTGCTAAAAATCATTCCTAACCATGTAAAAATCCTAAAAATGGTCCATAAACATGTTTTGATCATACACATGGTAAGGAACCTGTTTTGATAGTTTTCTTGGCCATAAACACGGATTAAAGGGTTGAAACGGCGTTTTTATGGTTCAAAAGATCGTTTTTGTGCACTAGCCGAAACCCTAAGTTAATGGGCTGTTCTATTGATGAAACCTGATTGGTTTGTGATATAGGACCTGTACCTAGCCTACATAGGAGCACAAGAGCTTGAAAAGTTGATTAGAAAGGCGGAAACGAACCAAAACCGCTAAGGTAATGCCGAAACACTCGCTTACGGGCTGTTTAGGTTAAGATTGTGATGTGCATATTATTAGTCCTTGAAATTTCGTAGGGATATCAGGAACCATGTCATTGAGTCCCTGTTTAAATTTGGTAATTTTTCGACCATCCGAGAATATTTGGCAAATTTATTACCGAATTTGGATGTTTATTTGGGAAAAATAGCTAAAATACTTTAAAAAATTATGAAATTTTTCTGGGAACTCAGATTTGATGTATTTTGATCACATATAAATTTTGGGATCATTTGGAGAAGCTTAAAGGTGTTTTGTTTATATGCGTTCGTGTGAATTTTTATAGCCGAATTTGGGCCGAAAAGAATATTTCACGAGATTTTTACATTCTGAAATTGATACAAGTTTTTTTGGGACATGATTTGAGTATTCAGGAATTTTTGTGGAATTTTTGGAAATTGTTTGGGGTAAACGGATGATTTTCAGGCGAAATATAGCTGATAAAATGAAATTTTATAAATTAATAAATCATTAAATAATTCCAGAAATATTTTTATTAAAATCTGCATATTTTAATTGATAAGTGGCTAAATTTTCATAATTTAATGATTAACGGTTAATTAATTATGCTAATTTGAATATTAAACAAATTCAGTTTTTATAAAAACCGGCAAGTTCGCGATTAACGAACCTGCGGGAATATCAAAACACCAAGAGTAATCAAAAATCATATTTTTGAACTAATTAAGTAAAAACGAACTTTTCTATGAGAAACCTGGACAATCCAGATGGATTGTGCGCGTTTCTTCTTAAATCAAACTAAATAAACGGAAACGGGCCCCATGGCTAATCCGGGACCCCAGTATGTGATCCTTCTTTATAACTTAATCATCTTATTAACCAATACTTTTACCCAAGCTTATTTTCCCAAAACTGTTTTCTGAATGCGTAAACGAACAACTTGGCCCAGCTAGGAAAACGAGAATCTGAGCCAAGTTCAGTTCTAAGTATTAGACATTGAACAACATCACAACCTAAGCCTATTGCCACTTTCTGGGCATTCCAGCTATACCCAGATTAGTTATACAGCCCAGTTTAGTATTGAGATTATAATAATATTAAAATATTAATATTCTTATAATATTGATTATAGGAACTATTGATAGCGGACCGAACAAGCCACGAGCTGATACAGTACTGATTATCTACTAAACCGTGAGTTTCATGACCCCACTTCTAAACTGTTTTACGAATTTTTGGGGTGAAAAGCATGTTTGATTACATATACATACCTGAAACATGTATTGATGTGAATTATCTAGGTGTTAACACACAAAAGTCTCCACGCTCACAGTGATTAATTTCGAGCCGCTGGCTTGTGAATAGTACTATTGGTTTGACAAACCCAAACGGAATCGGCCTGGTTGCCGTGTCACATAGCGCCGTTTGCACATGACCATATTCATATATACAGGCTATGTAGTGTTAGACATAGCTACTCGGGACATGTTGTGGGCGGAAAGGGGCCATAGTGGTTGATTGAGCGTGGGAAATGGATGCACGCAGCACATACAGTCAAGGCTTCACTGTAGCTTAGCATAATTACATCATTTACATATATACATACTTATTTCATGATTACAAGTGTTAACTTGTGAATACTCATAACTGTTTTCTTGAAACTCGTGAAACTCACCAACTCTAGTAGTTGACCCGTTTTAAACTGCTTTTCAGGTGTACCTAAATCGAAATGATTTGGTGATCTGTTACTTGACCAAGGTGTGTGGTTAATGCTATGTGAATAGAAGCAAGGAAGTTATTATTAAGATCATATAGTTAACGAACTAGTTTTGTTTGTACCGCCTAGACTGTAAAACAATGATAGAACAATGAATTGTAATATATTGTAAATTAGTTTGTGATGTTTCTTTATAATCAATGTGTGGATACCAGAGGTGTCTGTTACATTCCCGTTTCACGCTTTCGCATTGTTCTAGTCGGGGTGTGACACGCCACCACTCTTTATTTATTTTTATAAAACGGAGTGGTGTGCTAATTTTAAAGTGCATTCAATTCTCACCACCTTAGGGTAATCAGCTTATGGTAATACTCTCTATACCTTATCGAATTTCAGCTTCGTTGTCTCTCTAGGATGAGAACCCACAAAATCTAAGATTTATTTAGGTTTATTAAGAATATGCAATGGGAAACCTTTCAAGACTAGTTGGGCCTACCGACACATCCCAAGCTAAGTACGCTTTATTTAATATTATCTCATATTATTAGTAGTTTGAAAAACCGATTCCCGATAATTATCCTCATCTCCCATTTATGTGCAAAAAGAGTCAAAATCAAGGGACGTTTTTCAAAATTTTTATTTTAACTATGACTCAAATATCCTAACTCAATTGTCCTATCCCCACACTTAAATTTTGCATTATCCTTAATGCAAGGATAAGGACGAAAAATAAAAATAAAATCGAAATACAAAAAACTAAACACCTAAAAAAACAAAAATAAATAAAAATTAATAAGCAAGATAGATAATGGAAAAGACTTAGCTGGTAATATGCGAATGAAGATATGATGCCAAAGTCCTCTTCCATGAATGCCCTCCACATCCGAACATGCTCATCAAATGGTATCTCCTTCTCTCACACACGAACGGAAGCGGCAAAAACAACAAAAAATATCTAAAAATATCTTATCAATTTGATAGTTGTTAAACATTCAAAGTATTTCACCAGACCAACCAACCCAACCAAGAAATAAAACATGAATAAATAGCAGCAAATAATAAAAAAGTATACAGTTCGGCTGCTCCATCCTCACACTTGAATTTTGTATTATACGTTATGGGGGTCATTTTTCTAGCTCTCTCATTCCTGCAAAAACTTAAAAACAAAAACAAAGAAGAACTACAAAAAACTACGTTAGTGTCACGACAGGACTCAAAAATAAAAGATGGAATGACTATACAAACTCTACACTTGAGTTTTCACTAAAGACACTCTACTGTGTGATCTAATCAGCTGCCCAAGTGGAGTTTCCTCCACCTCGGTCAAACTCCATGGTTCTCCAAGAAACTGCATCACGATACGACCATTCTTCAATCTTATTCCTTTTATCTCCAACTTTTACAAACTCCACAAACTTTTGCAGACCACCACCTCTCTCTCTATCAAACTCCATCGACTCTCGAGAACTCGCGACCTTTCTCACCTCCAAACAAACTCTGACGGGACGGGGGTGCTCAAGACATGGATCCATGCCCAGAATAAAAGACTCAATCGCATAAACGGGATGACACGGATCAATTAGATCGTCTTGACCACTCGGGTGTCTCATGGATTTAGCAACATAAGTGACACTATCGTCGCCAGCTCTAAGAGTGATCTTACCTTCAAATAAATCAACAAGTGACCTAGCAGTACGCAAGAATGGACGACCTAAAATTATAGGAACTCTCTCATCGGCCTCCATATCTAAAACCACAAAATCTACGGTGAAAACCAAATTATCGACTTTCACGAGCAAGTTTTCTATGATTCCCCTAGGATACTTCACCGAATGGTCAACTAAAGACAATGACATACGGGTGGGTGTGAGTTCTCCTAGGCCTAGCTTCTCAAACAACGAATATAGCATTAAGTTTATGGTAGCTCCTAGATCCGCTAAGGCTTGGCATGAGGTATCCCTACCGAACAAACATGGAATAGTGAAAACACCTGGATCAGATAACTTTTCAGGTACCTTATTGAGAACTACTGCCGAACACTCTCCGTTTAATGGAACGGTTGAAAGCTCTTCCAGACTTTCCTTTCGTTTAAGAATATCTTTCAAAAACTTGGCATATTTCGGCACATTCTGGAGGGCCTCAATAAATGGAAGATTAATCCTAAGCTGCCTAAACATATCCAAGAAGTTCCCGTATTATCTATGAAATTTCTGATTCTTAACACGGGCTGGGTACGGGATACGGGCATGATCTATAAGTGGTGATGGCCTAACCTCTCTCGGTTTCTTCTCCTCACTCCCTTTAACTATGGGCTCACTAGTAAGTGCGGTACTTGTTGGGCCTAGCCTAGGTTGCACCCTCCCAGGAGTCTTCATCACTATTTCCTCATCAACTAACTCATCTTTCTCCTCTGCCTCAATCTCTCTTTCCGGACCTAAAACCCTACCACTACGAGTAGAAATGGCATTTAACTGAGCTGTCAGATTTTGCTGAGTGGAACCCGAAAACTGACCTAGGGGTCTCTCATCTAAAAGTCGGGCTATATCACCTAAGGTTCTCTGAAGATCTAAAAGTGCGACTGGTGATTCTTTAATAGTAAATCATGATCGGCAAATTTTTTCTGAGTTTCCTGATCTGTAATTAGTATTTGCTTCATCATCTCCTCTAAACTACCAATACCACTACTCAAATCCTGCCAATTACTCCCACCTTGACTACTTTGATCCCCACTAAATGACTGATCCTGCCCCCGGTTAAGATATGAATTTGATTGGAAACCAGGGGGTGCACCAAAGGAAAGCCAATTAGAGTTATAATTATTACTTTTATAATTGTTCCAATTTGAATTATTATTTCCATTAGACGCATTAGGAACCCTATTTTGACCTCCTATGAACTCTACATGTTCTTGACTTATCAACGGACAATCTAAAGTCCCATGCCCTCCTCTACACAACTTACACTTATCTACCTTAACCTTAAGTTTTTTAATCTCACGTGCTAAACTTTCTAAGGCAGTATCCACACTAGTATCCAGATTAACCTGGTGCACACCTTGGACGGATGAGGGTGTACTAGTTACGGGATTTGAATTCCCGTGATGTGTCCTTTTAGCAGACTTGGACTGGGAAAAACTTTCAAACAATTCATTACACTCAACTACATTTTTCTTATCCATTAAATAACCTCCGGCAGTAGTGTCGAATCGAGCCTGAGTCTTAAATGTTAGCCCATTGTAAAACTTCTCAACAAGGGCCCACAGAGTAAGACCATGCTGTGAACAACGAGCCAGTAAACCCTGAAAGCGCTCCCAAGCTTGATAGTATGGCTCGTCCGGCTCCATATGGAAAGAATGAATCTGATCTCGGAGGCGAGATGCTTTGGAAGGAGGGAAGTATTTCTTCAAAAAAGCGGTACGCAATGCCTCCCAAGTAGTGAATGCGCCAGTAGGTTGCGAATCGAGCCAAGTGGCGGCACGGCCCGTAAGTGAAAATGGGAACAAATGGAGGAAAATGGCATCTTCATTAGCACCTTGTAAATTGAACGTTCTGAGCACAAGGGTAAGACGGTTGATGTGCGCTGATGCATCCTCATCATCACGGCCATGGAATAGGTTACTCTGGGTGAGATTGGTTATGACATAAGATGGAATCTGCCAGGATATAGGGTTATTGATTACCGGGGTGATGATGGGCGAGTGATCTTCGGTGAAACCCTCGAAAGCTTGTTGGTAAACAGTTTGGTTGTTGGCCATATGAATGTCGGGAATGGTTCTGGGACTCGACGGTGGTGAACCGTGTGGTGATGACTTCGGCGGAGAATCTATGGTGATCGGTGAACTGACTTCTGACTTTAACGGAGGTGGTCCTTGCGAACGAAGATGTGGCATAAACCTAAAAAGCACAAAAGACCAAATAATAGACTCTATTTAAATACAAAAATAAAACTAAAAATAAATAAAATAAACTAGACTTAAAATTAAACTAAAATTAACTAGACTCCTATGACTCAAAAGATAAAATGTAACGCCCATAAATTTCGTTAATCGGCTCGATCGTTTATAAATGTTTGTTTAAAATCCGGGGTTTCATCTTCCTAATTTAGAGCCTTGTAATATGTTTTAAAAGTCCGTTTATCCATCATTTTGCTCAAAACATCGCCTCTTACAACTTAAAGTGTTAGATTTGTATGTAGCACCCGACATTTTCGTTTATCGGCATGAGACATTTGTAGAGTTTGTGTAAATTTTTGGGATTGATCCGGCATTCCTCGAGGACCTCCTTGTCATTCTTGTAAGTTGTGCTATTCAACTTTTGGTCCAAGATATTACATTTTACAAGTTGGAGGGCCTAGGTGTAACATTTTAATATAAAAAAAAAATCCTAACTTGCTTCCCTTTCTCTCTAGTTACGATCGGCAGTAGTAGCAGCTCCCTATCCTCGATTTTCTACAAGCTCCAGCCATTCTCCAGCCTCCCGAGACTAATTCAAGGTCGGTCCTACCCTAATACAACTCTTTTTCAACCTTAAACCCTTTGTTCAACATGTTAGGGTTGAGCTTTGATTATAACAGTTTCTAACAGATTCATACTCATTTATTGTTTGGTCTGTAACTTGATGTAAATTTATTGGTTTTTATCGATTCTTGTTTCCATGATGTTCTACTTCGAGTCTAGTTTCCAGAAAGGTATAATTTGTAATTTTTGAACGATATTTGAATGGTTTTTATGATTTTATAAAATTTTGTCAAAACTGATGTGGGGTGACAGATTCTGGTCTATCCTCCCGACATCATAACTTTGAAACTTCCAAATTAGTTGATTCCACTTCTGAAAGTTCACATTTTGAGTTAAGATTACAACCCAATTGGAATCGTTTAATTTGGTTTGGTAATGATTTTTAAACAAATAATACACTTTTGTTGCGCACTGCAATAGCTGAACGTACCTTTCTGTGTTGGAGGAATTTTTATGATTTTTGTGTCCACTAGAAAAATATAATAAAAATATTTTTATAAACCTAAGATATTTATTAAACTCTGTTAAATATTTCATAATTTATTTCCATGGTCTTCCTGTGTAATAAAATGCGTCTTTGCATGCTAAAATCTGCTCCTTATACTTGACATTGATCAATTCTTTCGGTTTAGGACTTAACCGGTGGCTGACCAATTGAGGTCCTTTCGGGACTGTTTTAATTGAAGTTCTTGCTCCATCATCTTCCTAGGTATGTCTTGTATATCATACTAAGTATTATGAGCTTTGGCATTCGTTAGAGTGGTCTATTGTTGATTATGTGAAAGCTAAGTTTCGGTTGTCTAGTTTGCTAATTGTTGCGTTTGGCACGAGGTTCGAAGGAATTAAAAACCAATTTAGTTTGTGTAGATTCGGTTTGATATATGGGCTGTGGAAAATTTATTTTTTTAAGTATTGAGGCTGAATTGGTTGTCGGTTACTCAAACGGGTCGGTACAACGCAAATTCGCGTTTATTGGTAGTTTGTGCATTGTGCTTGCGAATTACCGACCCATCCAACTCGTGCGGTGTCGTGTGGACTTGTCGGCTATGATTTTATCAAATTTGGTCCACACGGGGCTGAGTTGGATGTTAAGAGCATAAACGATTCATAAACGCACATATTCGTTCAACTGGCAACTTCCGAGGGTAATTTGGGAATTCCTTAATTCTGGGTTTATCTAAGGGTAGTTTTGGTAAATATAAGGCCCCGGGGGCTGTTGTAATTGAAATTGGTGAGGACGAGGCTTAGGCAACTCAAACCATGTTAGAACACCTCGTAGGATAAATGAGTTCATTCGGTATCGTTAGTAACTATTGTGTATAATCCGACAGGCGTGTGAGTTGTGGGAATACTTAGGGGTTCTCTAGCTCGTGGTGATTTTTTGCCTCGTGTCAGGTGAGTTCATGATGACTTTTTTACTCTTTTCACGTTTTGAGCTAGCATACACACCCTATTACAATTTTATCCGATTTTATCCGTATAAACTATTTGGATGTATTACATAGCCTTATTCGTACTTGTGGATTTATGAAACTATGTGTGAATAATATTCTATGCCTTAGGATATTTTAGACTCGTTGTGGTCGTATATCCCTTAAGGTTATACATATTACTTGTGGTCTAGGCTCGAGGTTGCTATTAGGCCTAATATTAATTCCTAGATTCTCCATTATTTATGGATTGAATGTGATGATATTGTTTGGTTGAATATTTGAATTAGATGTTTGTAAGTGTGTATGTGTTGGTAAACTGTGACCGGGTCAAATATATTACTTGAGGAAGACCACCCGGGGTGAGGAGGCCCGTAATGCATGTTTATGTCCCGGCGGGTCAAATATATTACTTGGGGAAGACCCGGGGTGAGGAGGCCCGCCGTTCTGCTAAACCGTGGTCGGGTCAAATATCTTACTTTGGGAAGACCTAGGGTGAGGAGGCCCGTATCACGTGTTTAGGTTTGTTAAACCGTGACCGAGTAAAATATATTACTTGGGGAAGGAGGCTCGTGTTGCGTGATTTTTGTTTTATTAAACTGTGACCGAGTCAAATATATTACTTGGGTAGGACCCGGGGTGAGAAGGCTCGTGTTGCATGGTTTTGTTGGTTTTTGTTAAACCGCGACCGGGTCAAATATATTACTCGGGGAAGACCCGGGGTGAGGAGGCCCGTGTTTCGTGTTTGACCAAAAGAAAAGTATTTATCTAATTACTTATGATTTTCTCCAAATCTTTTTAAATTTATTAAATAAATCTGATTTATGAATGTTACTTATAAAACTTGAACTCACTCAGCTCAAGCTGACTTTGCGTATATGTTAGATTGATTTTCAGGTTAGGAGGAGGATGCTTGCCGCTTGGACGTGCTCGAGACTACTTGGTCGGTTGAAGGCATATCTAGTCGGGGAAATTAACAATGAAGACTGTTTACTTTTAATTATTATTAAATGCATTTAAATTGGTTTTGGGCATACTTCCCGGTTTTTTTTGGGAATTTGTTTTTGATACTTATGGATTTTCCGCTGAATATTTACTATGATTTGGTTTTCAAATAAAATGAATTGCTTTGGGTTTTAAATTTTTGCAAAGTTTTGGATATGATTACCAACTGTAGGATTCCCGGGATTCGGGGTCTTACATAAAACAAATAAAAAACAAAACAAAACAAAACAAGTAGCACGTAGATAGCAAGTAAGTCTAATCAAAACTAATAACGCAATCGCCAAGAGTCACCGGCAACGACACCAAAAACTTGGTGTGCTAAAAGTAGTTATATAAAAACACGCTAATCTAGACACTAAGTAATAAATTCTAGACTTTTAAACTTAACTAAACTACTAACCGGCAAGTGACCCGGTCGACTCTAGTACAGCTAAGTAAGTCCGGATATCGAACCCACAAAACTCTTTAAATTACGTTTACTAGCTAATTAGACTTAACTACAGACACGACTATTTATTTATTATTTGTTTAGGGGGTGGGGGGTTTACTAATAAACTAATTTAAACTAATTAAGGAAACTAAAAACGACTAAACTTAGAATTTGGACTTAATTCAGATGATGGCAAACAACCACCTAGGCTAGAATCCCCTAAGTTTCAGTTATCAATTAACCGGGAAAGTATTTAGTTACGGAACTGGGATAGTAAAATAGACGTTTAAAAGAAAACCCGAACAAGACCCCTGACCCATCTCAAGTGACACCTATGGGTTTCTAATAAGTTTTAACGCACACCAGTATTAAAAATCAAGTTTCCTTACGGTCACCTAATTAATTACAAACTAGTTCCTTTATACAAAATCCTATATTATAGCTTGGAAATCAAAGGCAATCTAATATATTCAGTTGACTCGATAGACAAAGTTAATATACCAAAACTAGACGGACTCCTTACTAAGAACTAAATCTAGCAATTCTGATCAACAAAGACCTACCAATAACCTATCACCTAACAGCTATTTAGGTTAGCAGCACACTTTGGTTTATTTAATTAAATAATATTATTCCTATGATTTTATTCGAAATCAATCATAAAATAGTCAAAATACAAAATAGATGACCTAATAGCAACCTATCATAATGAAAAAAAATAATCAAGCCAACTATGGAATAATAAAACTCAACAAACAATCCTAAGCACACATATGCATCAATTTAATATACTTAAACCTTTTACTAGTTCATAAAACCATAACGATAAATAAATCCCAAGTCAAAATCAAACATCAACAAAAGTTCATCATAAGCCTAGGCAGTCTATAAAGTTTAGCCTAGCATGTTAAAGTAAAACAAAACAATAAAAAACGAAATCATGGTGGAAAACAAAAGAAATTAAAGATTAAAGGTGATAAAACCCGGGGTCTTTGTTCTTGATCGATAAGCACGCCACCGAATGATTCCAAGCTTCCAAAACCTCCAAAAGATGCACTCCTAGGCCTTGGAACTCCCCAAAATCGGATGTGGCTTTCAGGTTATGATTAGGGTTAAGTTTATGGGTGTTTATATAGACTTTCAAGACCCATAAACTTAAAATTAGTAGAAGATTCTGAAAATCTGAGCCCATAAATTTAATACTTGTAGAAGATTCTAGAATTCTTAGCCTATAGACTTAATATTTGTAGAAAATTCTAGAAAACTGAGCCAAAAGTGCCGCGCGACGGGCTTCTCCCATTTTCTTATTTTCACCCTCTTTTCGACATGATTGTAACCCGGAACCAAAAATATTCAAATGAATTAGTAATATACAAATTCTAATAAAAACCGAACGAAAACTAATAAAATATGTCACACCCCGCTAAAACGGAAGCGCGAGCACGTGACGTCATGCATACCGTAAGCATATGATTATCGCCAACATAAATGTATTAGGATACCAATAGTTTAAAAAAGTGTTTACAAACCATAATTTGTTTTTAAGCAAAAGTAGTTAAACATTAAAATGATATCCTAATTGTACAATGAGGTCCTGTCTTCATGATTCTTTGCGTGCGTTGTTAATTCCCTGAAAAACATACGTTTTAAAATGTCAACACAATGGTTGGTGAGTTCACAGGTTTTGAGATTCGATATGAAATCACGTTATTCATAAATCATTTATCAGTTTGCAAACAAGTATACGATAACATATTGAAACAAGTACAATGATCCTCCGTAGACTAGCAAAATCTACGAATTAATATGACGAACCCTGAGCCTATAACCAAACCACGACTTAAATCCTTTTGCCCTGTTCAAATCTCACAGATGGAATATACGCACCCTGTTTCGATGCAATATCGGAGGTTAAAGCGACTAACCTAAAATAGGGGGAAATGTCAACGTCAATAGTACTATCCGTATATTCCTGTGGCTAACTCTGTTAGCTAATGGTTATAGTATGTAAGCAAGGGATTTATAGCACTACATAGTTCAACTCATGTTCACATAAGGATTGATGTTTTGTTTCTAATTATCGTATATAAAAGCAGCTGTGTATGTTTTCCGCCCCGGATTTATAAAACAATAAAACGGTAAAACAGTAAAGGGTTAGTGAAACTCACCTCGTACGTTTAGTGTTCAATTCGTTATCAATTTCAGTTTGGACCCGGGTTCGTTGCCTTCAAACGTCCTAAACGCGTAAGGTCAGTTAGTTACCGTTATTGACTCGCAAGTCGGTTTATGCTAGTCACTTTCACCCAACTAGCCGTTTCGTTTATTATGTTTGTGTCGGTCGCTTTCACCAACCGGCGTTTCGTTTATTATATTATGTCGGTCGCTTTCACCAACCGAGCATTTCGTTTATTATATTGTGTTGGTCGCTTTCACCAATGGAGCGTTTCGCTTATTCTATTGTGTCGGTTGCTTTCACCAACCGAGCGTTTCGCTTATTATGGTTGTATCGGTTGCTTTCACCCGCCGAACGTTTCGCTTATTATGGTTGTATCGGTTGCTTTCACCAACCGAACGTTTAGTTTAATTTTCAAACGACCCATTCTTGATAAGTTTTTGTATTCTTATGTTCAAGATATATATATTTTTTTCCGAAATATAAAATATTTATTATTATGTAACAAACATAGTATTTTGTAGAATACACTTTGTACAGTGTAAAGTTTTAAGGCTATATATTGAAATCGCGTTCGAACTCATTTATATATAAATATATCATGTGTGGTTCATGAAGACAAAAATACTAAGTTTTTTATTTAGTCTTTAAAATTATATGTATATGTATATGTGTGTGTATATATATACATAAATACGTACACAATCATCGTAAAACAACATTGGGTTAAGTCCTTGGAAATCAAGTTTTGAAAACCATATACACAATAAATTTATATATATATATATATATATATATATATACACACACACGCATACACGTACATGGGTAAATGCTTTAAGGAAAACTAGTGTTGGTTCTTTATAATCATGCACATGTACAGATTTTAGGGACATATCGATGAGCCTCAACTGTTAAATCAAAATATGAAAATTTTGTCTTATAATTTCTAAGCACCTTGAAATAGATATAAAAATCATTTTGTCGAGATCATATGTTATAAGACTTTGAGAACAATGTATATATATATTATATTTGTGGTAAGAACAAATAAATGTTAAGTTTTTGGTTCATAAAAATTTGGTAGTATGTGTAGGGTGCTAATTTAGGTGAAAGCATAGTATAAACATAATTTATCTTTATAAAGATAGATTAGAGGAGTTTTAGCTCACTTAGTTCTAACGGTAGAGATTAGAAAGAAAGTAGAAGATCTTGAGCTAGGAAGCTATCACTTTGAGCTTGTACGCTTTATAAAAACTCAGTCCATTGTTCTCTCTTGAAATGCCTTCAAAATAACAATAATATGTATGTGTAGTAGAGCCGACCAGATAGAAATCACTTGTGCGTGTTTGTATGTTTCAGAGCCGAGAGAAAGAGATATGAGAGTGCTGATAATACTATCTTGTGTTGGTTGCTTTTGGTATGACTTCAATCTATCCACAATGGCTTATATATATGTATATTTAAAAGAAGTAAATTGTTTTTCAATATCATATGTATATGTGAGTGATGATGGTTGAGTGGGAGATAAAAGTTTGTTGGGAGAGGGCATGTTGTCGGCCAAGGAAAAGGAATATATTGGGTGGTGATAGATGTTATTGTATGGTTTAGATTTATCTTTGGATAATATATTAATGTGGTTTGAATTTTTAAATTGAAGAGAAATAATTCAGATGGTAAGGTTTATAAAAGGCTTTGAAATAATATTCAACTAATGCACATATGGAACAAAACAAAATAATAACCAACAAGTCATGGGTTACACTTACACCCTATACTCTCTACCAAACACAGTGTATGGTGATGATGATTTCTTTGTCTCCATATCTTTGACTGACTTATGCATAATTTTAGAATCAAATAATTCAAAGTTGTGATGTTGCTGTGTGTATTATTATTATTATCATCTTCTATTACTTTGGGTTTGTTTAAAAAGATATCTCATGAGTATGGCTTCATCATTTAACAAGTACATATGATGATGGAATGGGGTTGAGTGTAAAAGACATCACACAGTGACATATATTGAGAAATGAAGCAAAGAGACAATTTAGGGATGTAATTTGTTGTCTACCGTGATCCAAAGAGTACTAAAAGTGAAAGATCTTATTTTGACCATCATGACACACTTGGTGAGGTAGCCTTTGCCTCTATTATTTTGTTATTATATATTTAGGTGGTTAAAAATTAGTTAAGTTTAATTTGTATATGTTAGTATTAGGACTAAGAAATAATTAGGTGATGCTTACATGAGGCTAGATGCTAAACGTTAATCTTAAACGTTCACATATTTACGTATCGATGACATAACACATCCTAGGCTTTTAAGTAACAAACGCTCGTAAATCGTTTCGTAGTTGCACTCAATACATTCTATAAAAATAATTATAAATTAAAATCGTATAACACATATTTTAAACCTTCTGATTTATTTAAATATATGTTCGAGTCATTTAAATATATCACCAGCATTCGTATCCGTCGGATAAAATCCAAAAATTCTAGTAATTTCTAAAATTATTTACATGCAATGTATCACGCGTATGCGACTTATGCTAGATTCGCTATGATTATACTCAACAAATCTTAATCATTCAAGAATTAACGTAAGGAAATCATGTTTAAGGAATGTATTGAAAATGGCCTATTTAGCGGAGTGTCACAAAATATTATATTAAATATATAAAGGATTTATATATATTTAGCCTTATATCATATATCATCAACATATAAGCATATGATGACATATGCATTCTTGTATTGTTTGACATAAACGCATTTATCACACTCGTTTATTCTATATCCATTTGATAGTAGTGTATTGTCAAACTTCTCATGCTATTGTTTTGGAGCATGTTTTAATCCGTAGAGTGAACTGATCAATTTACAGATTTTCTTTTCTTGACCTTTTATCACAAACCCTTCAGGTTGTTCCATATAGATTTCCTCATCTAGTTCACTATTTAAAAATGCAGTTTCACATCCATTTGGTGTATTTCCAGATTGTGGATGGCTGCTATTGCTATCAATGTTCGTATTGATGTTATTCTTGTGACAGGTGAATATGTGTCAAAGAAATCTTGACCTTCTTTTTAATGGTACCCTTTAGCTACCAAACGAGCTTTATATTTTGCAATAGTACCATCAGGTCTAGGTTTCTTCTTGAATATCCATTTGTACCCAATTGGTTTGTGTCCTGGTGGTAAATCTACCAGTTTCCAAGTATTATTTTGTACAATGGAATCTATCTCACTTTTGATTGCTTCCTTTCAATAAGGAGCTTCAGCAGAAGACATTGCTTCTTATATGTACGAGGTTCGTCACTTGTTACAAAGGTCATAAAATTAGGTCCAAAGTCCTTGGTAATTTTTCCTCGTTTGCTTATTCTAGGTTCTAGATTTTCTTCTTGAACCTTATAGGGATTATTCTCATATGATTGTGAATTTTTGTCAAGAATAGACTCATGTTGTCCATCATATAAAGGTCTTTTCCTTAAGCTCAATACCTCTTTTCCTTTATTGTTATAAGAGAAAATAGTTTCAAAGAACTCAGCTTCAGTTGACTCCATAATCGTGTTATTATGAATATCATCAATATGTGATTTATATACTAAAAATCTATAAGCTGCACTGGTCTTGGCAGGTCCAAGATAGATGCAATCCAAGGTTTTTGGTCCAAGTTTAGTCGTTTTAGGTCCAAGTTTAGTCCTTTTAGGAAGAGGTGCTTGTACCTTAGCTAGGCAACCCCACACTTTCATCCTTTTGTAAGAGGGTAATTTTCCTTTGGAATATTGGTTTTAAATAATCTCAACTATGACATATTGGTAAATATCAGTCCCAACTTTACACTTGCCAGCTGACCGTCCCAACTATTGATGTATTTATTTTTAACGGGCCGCGACTAACGGATGTTAACTCCGTTAGTGATTTGCTGACGTGGACCTTCTTCTCCGACTGGAAACTTGCCGAAAACCTGCAACTCGCCTTCATTCTCCCTAATATCGTTACACCATCTCTCTCTATCTTTCCCCTCATTCGAAACATAACCGACGTGTCGCCGTTGTTGTCTACAGCGAAGTCCACCCTTGTCAATTGTGCACCATTCGAGGTAATTGACACATCATTCGACTCGTTTTTATCCTCTTAACAAAAGCCCTATGCTTATTTTGTAAATCGTGTAACATTGGTTTCAAATTTTTGAAAATAAAATCAGGTTTGGTATATAGGATTGGCCATGAAAGAAGATGAAATCTACTTCATTTTCTAATTTCCGATGTCTTTTGAAGAGGGAGGGAGACGGTGTGACGATATTAGGGAGAATGGAGGCAAGTTGCAGGTTTCCGGCAAGTTTCCGGCCGGATAAGAAAGTCCACGTCAGCAAATCACTAACGGAGTTAACATCCGTTAGTCGCGGCCCGTTAAAAACAAATACATCAATAATTGGGACGGTCAGCAGGCAAGTGTAAAGTTGGGACTGATATTTACCAATAGGCTATAGTTGGGATTATTTAAAACCAATATTCCTTTTCCTTTCCACAACTGATAAGGAGATTTTTCACTCTTATTATGATGAATTTTGTTAAGTATTGCATTAGCTGCAAGACATGCTTCTCCCCACAGATTATGTGGTGCTCCAGAAGTGATCAACATTGAATTAATCATGTTTTTCAATGTTCTATTTTTCCTTTCTGCCACTCCATTTTTTTGTGAAGTGTAAGGAGCAGTCGTTTGATGTACAATACCATGTAAAGAACAAAATTCAGCAAAGTCTTTGATAAATATTCTTCTCCTTGGTCTGACCTTAAAATTTTGTTCTTTTTCTCTAGTTGATTTTCAACTTCAACTTTATAATTCTTAAATAAATTTAGAACTTCATCTTTGGTATCTAACAGATAAACATAGCAATACTTACTGTAATAATCTATAAATGATATATAATAATTCTTTCCTCCTCTTGTAGGTGTTGCTTTAAAATCACATAAATCAGAGTGGCTTAAACCTAGGATTTCATTAGACTTTTGTATAGATTTGTGAGCGTGTTGAGTAAATGTAGATTCTACACAAACCTCTCATTTTTTTGATTTGTCAAATGAGCATTTTGGTAACATGTCAAGTTTTATCATTCTTTTAATGGAACGAAAATTAACATGCCCCAATCAGGACTGCCATAATAAGGAATCATTAAGCATGTAGACAGAAGTAGGGCTAGAGTTGCCCGTTATTGCATTAATATTCACATTGGTTACATCATTGTTTGGTGTTTCAACACCATAGTACAAAGGTAATACACTGAGTTTGAAGAGCCCCTCACTAAGGTAGCCCTTTCCTACACATACCCCACCTTTGGTGAGTACAAATTTGTCAGACTCAAATACAAGTTTAAATCCCTTGCTACTAAGAACTGGACCAGAAATCAGATTCTTAGTAATTTCGGGTACATGCAAAACATAACTAAGTACAAGTTCTTTATCAGAAGTTAACTTCAGCTTCACTTTTCCCTTTTCTTCGATTTTTGTAGAAGTTGCATTTCCCATGAACATTGGTTCAGCATCATTGACTTTTTAATATGTGGAGAACATGGTGCGAGAGTTTATGTCATGTTGCTCCAGTATCAATCCACCAATCCACGTAGTTGAATACCATGTTTGTTTGAATTGTTGCAACAAACTGCTTTGGTGATTCAATCATATTGGTTTGACCAAAAGTATCTCCACCAAAATTTCCACCATTGTTTCTATTGTTCCCTCCATTATTTTCTCCATGACCCCTCTTGTGTCGAAAATCTTTGGCTTTATGTCCAGACTTTCCACAAACATAGCAAGGACCAGAAGATTTTTTAACGTTCTTCTTGTTATGAACATGGTACTTGCCTTCTTTGAAAGAATTTTTGGGGCCTGCATACTTCCTTTTCTTGTAGTTGTTTTTGGCTTTGATGTATTTCCTTCACTTATAAAGTTTGGTTCAAAGGAATTTGCATCAGCCTTCTCATTCAATCTATTATCTTCTTCAACCCGGATTCTCAATATAAGTTGTTCAAAACTCATATAATCAGTCAGATGTTTAAGATATAATTTGAAATATTTCCAGGAAGTTAGAAGTTTTTCAATGATTGTACCAACAAGAAAGTTAGAGTTTATGCCCATACCTTCAATTTCAAGATCATGTGCAATTACTTGAAGTTCCTCCACTTGTTTGAGAACAGATTTCTTGTCCACCATTCTGAAATTTAGAAATTTTCCAACAACGAATTTCTTGGAACATGCCACTTCAGTTTTGTATTTTTTTCTCAAGTGATTCCCATATCTCTCTTGCAGTTGCAAAAGTAGAATATATATCATACAGGGAATCATCTAAGGAATTCAGAACATAGTTTCTGAAAAACTATTCATTCATTTTCCAAGATTCCACTGCCCTTTCATGTTCAGTCATTTGTGCAGCGGTAGGGGGATTTTGTCCTTCGCCATGAGGATATGATGGAATTTCATCAGTGAGAATGTTGGAAACATGAAACGTTGTTAAAGAGAACAACATCTTCTCCTGAAATCCGAACCTTTGAATTTCTCAGGTTTTTCCACATGTGATTTGATGATGGATTGTTGATCCATTCCTCACGTTATATTTCGGTTTTAGATTGTTAAACCAAATTCACTAATTAACAAATATAATCCAAATATACAAACTAAATATATTTAATGGCATTTAACAAACAAGTTACAAAGAAGAAACGTACGCAAATTGCAGAATATATTTACGGATATAACTGGATTAAGGCTTGCAAGCATTGTCCTAAAATAGAAATTTCATGTATACGAATCTGTTTTGAGGATACAACAATCAACCAAGATGATGACCTATTGATTCTGACAAAATTCTCTATGTTTCTTCTTCAATGAACTTGCAAGACGAATTTTGTGTAAAATGTGTTGTGTCACACCCCAACCTAAGGAGGAAATGCCGGGGCGTGAGCCGATTGCTCACAGCTCAAAGGTACTGTCATAAAATAAATGAAAATATCTATTTAAGTTAATTAATTTATTCCAAGAGTGCACACAATATCCAAATATGAAAAAATATTCCTAATAAGTAAATATGATCCAAACATAAATTTATATAATGATTTTCTTCATTAAACCCTGAGGTCTTGTCTAGGTGTCCAATTTCAACCTTCAATTCATACGATAGCCTGCATGTGCGTAGAAAATACAATAGAGTTTGTCAACATAAAGTTGAGTGAGATTATCGCCAGTTTTGCAATGATATGATATAGTATGATAAATAAGCATAACGTAGTAAATTGCGGTAAATAAATCAAACCATAGCAAGTAATTAGACCGTTGCCAAGCAAATCGGGCGTTAGTCATTAGTATGATCATACTACAAATGTGAATATGTTGGACCCCTCCGAAATACGAATGAATGAATATTAGCACAAGTAAGCATGTAACATGTATATTTGATCAAATCACGCACATTTACACGTTTGCTACTTTTGAGATATATAGATAATGTGAAATACGAATAAGTGCGCACATGTCCCCACAACTTGTGAAATTCAGTAAAATAGGGGAATGATAAAACTCACCTTAGTTTGAAGGCAAGTGAATACAAATATGAATAAATGAGTAATAATAAATGGATCTTCCACTAATGCATCGAAACAAAGTAAACCAAATAAACCTAAAATTTTGAGAATGGAAAATATGACTAAAAATCGAACTTAATGCCGCTGGAATCATTCCAAACGGATGTTTAGATCTCCGGTTATGCTAAATTTAAGATTTAAACGAGTCGGTACTGACCAGAATCCGAACAACGATTCGGAAGTCGGGTTTTGGTTAGTAGCCTTAAAATTTTTTTACGAGAATAAAAGTCTTCTGGATCGAACGTTGGTTTCGACCAGAAACATGAGAAAACGAATAGTCAAACTTGTTAACTGTTTTGCCCTTTAACGGGTTTTAAACGAACTGACCAGTCAACACCCTTCAACCATGGATTTTCATTGAAAATTATTGACTAGGGAACATGTATGAATGATTTCACAGAAGACAACTTACCCCGGATAATGCTTGAATCGATGAGAAACATAAGTCAAAGGTTGAGAATGATAGAAAGTCAAACACCAAAGCTTGTTTATTTGAGTATAAAGGCAAAACCGAAGAAGATGATGAAGGACAGAAGCATGTGACGGCTGAGAATGATAACCTAGGGTTTAGGGAAGTTTGTGGCTGAAGAATTAAGCTTTGTTTATATAGAATACACAAAAACGAACTATATTTAGTTAATTTACTAGTTTAAGAAACCGAATTGAGTTTTAATGATCAAATCAACATTATAAGTAGTAAAATTCGTTCTTGGGTAAGGGGTAATGAACATGGACATGTAATTAGGCTATATTTGTTTTGTTGGGGCTTAAAACACTTGATTTAGTCCTAAGATAAGCGATTCCGGGCCAAAAATGAACTAGGAAACAATAAACATCAAACAAATCTGTACAGGCTAGCCATAGTGCCGCGCGGCCACCTAGGGTGGCTGCCTTCGCGCGGCGTCGCGGCACTAAGGGGGCGGAGGTTTGATTTTTGGCAAGTTTGGTCCTTGTAGTTTGAAAATTGGCTAAATATTGAACCTTCTATGCATAAAACAAGAAATGAACAACATGAAAAATGTAAGCGTATAAAATGAAAATACGATTCTTATTATTTCTAAATACTTGATATGCAGGTGCTCAGCCGGGGCATGTTTTTTTCAGGGGCACAAAAGTTTTAAAAATTTCCCAACATTATGTATATGTATATTTTTAAAATACCTTGAATCTTATGTTAATTGTTCATCGATATATCATAAACTCATTCTAATACCATGATTTTACTAATTGTGGTGCTTATTGTTATAACTTTAATTGTCGTTTAAAAATATAAGTTTGCATTATTTGGTTCGTAAAGCTAAAAGGGCATATTTTTTCTGGCTCAGCCGGGGTACGTGAATTCTCCGAGCCGTCACTCGGTAGGTTGATAGCAGCCACTGTTGACTTCGACCAAAGAAAAGAAAAATGAAGAAGATGGTGATGATGAGTTCTTTAGTAGATTGTGTTATAGCTTCTTTCGACTTCTTTTTTATTCTATTTATCTGTTTTATTTTTTTATTTTTATTTAGTACACTTTAATTTAAACCAGCATTATGCCACATATGTGCTGCGGCGAAAACGCCACTCGATTGATGTTTGTCGTGAAAAATTTTAAATCAAAGTAAACACGTGTTAAAACAAATGCATTATACGTCTTGAAAAGTCTATAAAAATTAAAAACAGTACCTTTGTGCATCGCGGTGCATTACAACTTTAAAAGAAAAAAAACAAGTATAATTGGGCCTTGTATGACCTACGAAGGCCCAAATCAGTATGCAAAGTGATGATGTTTTAAACACAGTACTTTAGATATTTAATCTGAGAAAAGGTATAATTGGGAGTTATGATACTTTACACTGTATATTACTTTATTAACTTTGCTCATCAATGTATGTTAGTTTGGCATGTGTTTAGATTTTTTGTTGGGATATATAAGGGTCTGTTGACACGTGTAACTTTGTCAGGTATTAATTTTTTTTTTAATAGCGTTTGGATCCCCCGCCAATACCTGAGTGAGCCTTCCTGAGACGGAATGTCAACCGTCCATGCTGATTTTGACGCTCCAGGCCTGACCCACTCAAGAACACCATCAAGGAGGAAACTCACATTACTATGAGAAAATCCCCTTGAATCAGGTTTCGAGCATGAGACCTCTAGGATCCCAAGCCTTAACCATCATCCCCGTGCCATTGAGCCAGAAGGCCAATGGCAGGTATTAATAACCATTTAGACTAGATGTTAATTAAAAAGTACATTAAGTTTTGTCACTTCACTGATATATTGATAGTGGACTTTTACTAATTCATCAATTAACAAACATGTTCTAATTTAACTAACAATAAATAATAAAAGGAAAAAAAATGGAATAACCATTATAGACCTCTATTTCAACCGTCTGTCTTTCTTGGCTCTAGCTTTACCAATCAGTGCTCCAAGAAGCAACACATTGTTGCATGGTGTAGTACTAAGAGTCTACGACAGAACGGCGAGCTCTTGCTCATCTTGTTGTTGCTGACATCATGTGGATTATGTCACAATGCATGAGCTATGTTGTACCTAGTCTTTGGTTAACATTGGCGCTACGTATCTAGCTAGTGGCCGGTTATATTCTGTCTTTCATCAGCGTACGATATATCTTGAGATTGATCGATCTACATTTTATTTTCTTCGGGATATGTTTTTGGCTCAATGTTTTACGGCTCAGTATGTTACTACCATACATAAGCGTGCGAATATGTCCTCTAAATTTGCCTGTCACATATCCCATACATATCTTCGTGAACTCTATATATAAAGATGTCATGGAATATAGAGATATAATATTGGTTATTCCAATATATGAAAACACATACAGATCACTTTATCCTTGGTATATTTCTTTACATTTAAACATCTTTAAATGAAAAATGTAAAATAATAAAAAGTTGACATCATTATTTTAACTGTTATAGGATGGTATATACATATATCTAGAGTTTTCAAGTTACACTCACATAGAAAAAAAATTACGAGACGTCTTTTTAATGATCCCGGAAGTAAATAGTCCAAATAAATATGAACCTAATTAACAAAAACAAACCTATTACCTATACTTACATATTTTTAACCGTGGATAATGTTAGAGAAAACCAGAAACAACAGGACGTTAGAGCCAAAGAACTTATATCGGACAAGAGAACTGAAAGCAAATTTTTAAACTAATTTTTTTTATAATAATTTGGATAATACCACTGAAACTTAAAAACTAAAGAACAAAATTAATATAACTAATGAAACGATCCACAAACCTATGTGAAATAAAAACATTCCGTCTCAGTAAACAAGTTTTGATAGATATGAAAATAAATCAAGATAACAACAAGAACAACATGCATCAAGGCTTGTCGTGGGTTTGATCACCTTCGTGCTTGAAACATCTCTTCCAAAGCCAATGCTTCTTCCACACCTTCTCGTTCATTTCATCGATCGAAACACCTTTGGTCTCAGGTAGGAATGCGAACGCGTAAATCCCCATAACCACAATCCATCCAGAAAAGAAGAAGAAGATCATCGCCCGCATATGGCAAAGCATTGTGAGGAAAGCTTGAGCTATGATAAAGGTGAATATCATATTCATGCTCACTGCAATGAAGAAACCTGCTGTTCTAGTCTCTAGTGGGAATATTTCACTTGGAATTAACCACCCTAATGGCCCCCAAGACCATGCAAAACCGGATACGAAAACACATATCAAGAACAACACCACATACGCGTATGTCTTTGATAAAGAGTTCGTAGATTTCAAGTATGCTGCAAGTATTCCTCCTGTTACAACCTGTGCATAAAAACCCTTAATTGTGAGATAAAAGAGTACAAAAAGATACACATAGTAAAATTTGAAGTGTGAAAATTATGGAAAAGATGGAAAAATGTATTTTTGACACTTCAAAAACAACCAAAACAAGTTATCTCAATACACTTTTAATGTATAGCAACTTATGCTTCAAACATAATGGCTTTTTACGCGTGACTTGTTTGGATATGTTTATACATCCGTATACTACCTCTCTACGCGTCTTAGAAAGGTAATTAAGACCTTGCCTTGTTTACAAAAAGGGTGATCGTCAAAGCGTTTGTCGACCACTCCAAACCTTGTACTGACCATTTAGGCACTTGGCAACCTACTTGTTGCCTTAGATGTTACCAAATTTACCTCTACGTGTTAACTTGATAAGATTTTACACCTTTATGATGCATATATAGGGAACAATATACCATATAAAACATTCATTTTTTTTTATATCATTCTCTAGATTTTTAGGAATTTTTTTCATTCTTAATATTTGAAGGATGGAAATATTAAGTGTAAAAAAAGATAATACTTTTTCTAATGTCTTCACATAATTCGTTTGAACTTTTAAGCTTACCTGAGCAATAAACATTTGGATGGCCGCTTCAATAAGCAAAAACCTCCTTCCAAGTTTATCGACACAAAAAACCGCCACGAACGTAGCAATCAAGTTAATGCTACCCGTGACAACAGCAGATAGTAACGACGCGTCACTATGGAACCCCATTGTCTGAAACAAAACGGGTGCATAAAACATGATCACATTGATACCCGTAAACTGCTGGAAAATTTGGAGCATTCCTGAGGTGATAAGCTGCGGCCAACTTGATCGTTTCATAAGGTTCTTGAACGGGTGCTTGATTTGTTTAGCTAACTCGGTGGTGTTCACTATTTCATCGAATTCTTTTTGCACATCTTGAACCCCTCGGATCTTTCGAAGAGTTTCCAATCCACGTTCTGGATATCCTTGCTCGATTAGGCTTGTGGGAGTCTCTACAATTAGTAGGGACCCAAATGCTAGGAAAAGAGCTGGGATGGATGCACCACCTAAGGAAATCCTCCATCCATAGGTGTGGCTCGCGGTGAAGTAGTTAACTAGGTTTGCAGCTAGGATCCCAGCCGTGACTAGCAACTGGAAGAGCACGTTAAGACCACCTCGGTACTTGTTCGGAGCTATCTCTGATATGAATAGTGGCACAGCCTGCATGTTGTTAACGTTACACTTAGTTGCGGATGATTTTTTTTTTTTTGAAATAGTAGGTGGTTTAGGATTCAGTTAAGTACTTCTAAAAGTTCCTGTACAAGACACGTTATCACGTGCCATGCAAGAACTGTACGTAAGTACAAAAAAAAAACCTTGAAGTACATAGTTGAATCCTAAACCAGCTATAAATCACAAAACACAATTTGACACAAATAATGTTATTGGAAGCATTAAAGTATTTACCTTATATGAGATTTTATTTTTACTTTAGGTGTTTTAGAAAATCATAAGAGTTTATAAGAGGATCTTGAACTCATCCAGCGTATTTAAGGAGTTTGCTTGCCACGTATGCGTATATCGTCGGTGAGCAAACTCCCTAGCATAAACCAAAATACCGTAAGTCCTATATCGGAGAACCATGAGTTTTACATTTAGGGTTTATAAGTTTACCTGGTTACCGAATCCGATTCCAGCACCCAGCAAAAGCCTTCCAGTGATAAGCATGGCAATGTTCATGGCCGCAGCGTTGAGAATAACACCAATCAAAAAGAAAAAGGAGGCCAATTGGATGGTGATTTTCCGGCCAAATCTTTTGCAACATTTGGATGCGGCAAAACTCGAAACCATGGCAGCAAGGTAAAGAGACGAGGTAAAGAGCTGCAGTAGTTGATCATCGAATTTACAGTAATTATCTTCTTTCACATGATGCTTTTTTTTTGTAAACAGCCGGAAAAAACTTCTTTAAGAACACATCCATTGATGTCACTCCTCCTACATTACATTAATAATAATAAACATTAATAAAAGATATGTACGTAAATGATTATTATTATTATTATTATTATTATTATTATTATTATTATTATTATTATAACCAAATCCATCATTTAATTCTCTCCAGATTTCCGATCTATAACCATCTAAATAAATTACAATCATGGGAACCATGGATCTAGGTTTTAGGGTTTGTAATATTATTATTATTATTTATAATTAAACGTAGGATAATAATAATAATAATACCTGAAATGCCAATGTCGTAACCAAACATGAGGCCACCGAAGGCAGCGATGATACAGCAAACAACCACTTGAGCGGTGAGTTTGGCCGGCAGGTCCGCGTCCCCGCCGGTGGCAGCCATTACTTGGGCAGGCATGGTATGGTAAGGTATGGTGTACGTGTGAGAATTATGTGTGTTTGGTCTGGTTTGTTATAGAAAAGCCTTATTTATAGATCGTAGTTGAAACTTTCATAATATAATATTTTATCCGAAAACGTCAATCTCATATCCCTTATATTTCTCGCGTTCTGTTGCAGATTTAATCCAGTACGGATGCTTTGATAATTTCTCTGTTCACCTACGTTACATGTACATTAATCAAATTGGATTAATATATATTGATTGATTAACCATGCATGGGCAGCATAAATAAGTATACGTACAACCACGTGTTCAAATTAACTAACAACATACTTTTTCTCATTTCTAGCTTATTAATTTTACCTTTCATCCCTTCAAAATATATAAATTTACAACCTCTAAAACAAATAAAAATTAATTTCAGTTTAAAACAAATTGGGCTTAATTTCAATATTAATAAGTTTCCATCTCATCGACCCACTTTCAATTATATCTTATCTCAAAATATTGTTTTATAATTCACTCAGATACACAATGCGTTGCACTAATCCAAAAGTACGTAGCTATCTCCTTATATAAATGTATCGCTAATAAGTTAGGTGTAGGGCCAATATTCTATATTGTTTTTAGAATTGTATATGTCGTTTTAGTTTGCTTTTAGTCGGTGTAGTACGTACTCGGTACGTTTATTTTGTAAGTTTATTGTGCAAACTTTGGAGAAATGGGGACACTATATAAAGGGCACTTTACCCATTTCTCCACAACACTCTCCAACCCTTTCACTCCAAGACATAAAAGTTTCTCTCTCTCTTTCCAAAACCTCTTCTCTTATTTTCTCTCTTTTGTAATAACAAACTAAGATTCGAGATCAGAGTGTCGTTGGTGATTTCCGCTAACCAACAACACGGATTGATCCGAGTCAAGTCTTGAGATCCATTTAGAGGACATACAAGTGGTATCAGAGCTTTTGGCTCGACTTTTTGTGATTTTCGGGTCAAACTTTACGGGTTTTGATCTTAGTTTTTGTTGGATTTGAGGTTGATTTCGTGTTACTCATCTCTTTTGGAGTCCCTTACACCTTGGAAATACACGAGAATCACTAAATCCAAGTTTTTAGTATTTTAAGTTTTTGTGTCTGAGCTCATATTCGGCTTAAAACTCAGATCTAGGCCGATTTATTGATTTTTATACTAAAGTCTTTTTGACTTTTTGGAAGTTTGGGTACTATATTCTTAAAAATAAATAAAAATTTCTTATCGGGTACTGTAGCAGTCGCTTCCGAGAGTACTGTAGCAATTGCGGGGGGGGGGGGGGGGGGGGGGGGGGTACTGTAGCAACTCGGTACTGTAGCAACTAATGCGAAACACTGTAGCGACTCGGTACTGTAGCAAAAAAAAAAAGAAAAAAAAAACTTAAAATTTTTTTCTCTTTCCAAAAAAAAAATGTCTTACGAACCTAAGCTTGGAGGAAATCTGGAAATGGGAGAAAGCCTAAAGGAAATATTGAAAAGAGAATTCGACATGTTTACACATATTAAAGGAGAATCGATTTCCTCTCTCATCAACAGATTTGAGTTACTCGTCACCAAAATGAGAAGTGTTGGTATCATCATTGGTTTGTTTCAGATCAACATGAAGCTGTTGAGTTCACTGCCTTATACATGGAGCATCAATGTGGTTACCATCAAAAGAACCACAAATCTGTATACCATGACACTCTCAGAGTTGGCTTCTACCATCAAGTCTTTTGAAATAATGGAAGATAAGCTCCAAATGAACAATCAGTTCAAAGAAAATAAAGTTGGGACAAGTAATAAAGTTGGGACAAGTGCTGCCGGTAAAAGTAGTCATGCATGTCCTATCATTCCCGACACATCACCAGCTGATGAGGTAAATCACAATCTTTGTTCTCAAGCATGCATCAACAAAGTCACATACTATAGATATCATCAAGACGAAGTTTTGAAAGAAAATGCAAAACTTCGTCAGTTAAATGCTGAATATGTAAAAGCTGACAAGATCTACGTTGAAAAGATTAAAACTCATCACGATGATGTAGCTAATCTTAGACTAGAAATTTTTCGAGAAAAGCATAATGTCATTTATTATAAAGACATAATTAATGATTTAAAAGAAGAAATTAAGAAATTAAAACTCGAAGTTTCTGATAAGAAAGAAAAGGAAAAACAAGTCGAAAGATTTGAGGCATCATCTGAGAAGTTAGATGATCTTATTAGAGCCCAGATAAGTACTAATGTTAAAGCGGGGTTGGGGTACGATTACACTGCCGTACCACCACCATTCAATGATAACTACACCAGTTTGCCCCACTTTAGCTATAATACTTTTCCAGAGGAAGAAATGGAATACGGGGTTGGTAGAATACCAACGCCTGTGAAATTTGTTCCTGCTGCCTCTCAAACTGCTGCTCTAGTCCCATCATCTGATAAATCTGACATCAATGTGTCTTATGTAGCAGCTGGTGATGTAAATGGTGGTGAATGTGGGACGGTTAACCTGGGTTGTAAGCTAAAAAGAAAGTTAGAACCACGTTTTGAATCATGTGTGGATCTAACCAAAACTATTAACAATCCAGTTTGTAATAAAGTTTGTGAATCCATGTTGGGATGTTTGATGTCGGAATCAAAAACTGTATTTTGCGAAACCAATAGTGAAGACAGTTGTAATGATGTACGTAATGAAAGTGAATGTTCTTCTGACTCAGATTATGAAACCGTTTGTGATGAAACTTTTGTTGAAAAATGTGTCAACGAAAGTAGGCCTGTTGAGGTGAACATATCAAGTTGTTAGACTGAGGATAATTCATGTAAAAACAAAGTTTTTGAAAATGAAAAGACAAGTACGTCATGTAAATTTGTTCCACCAAATAAACGATCATTTTCTCAAACAACCAATCAATCAAGAAACCCTCAGTCATACAACTTCTGTGATAACAACTACTATGGTCATTATCAACAAAATTTTGTTGATCCATATTATATAAATGTGTTTTATAATCATGTTCCTTTCCATGGATCACCTTTCCCACAACACCAACCACATTACAGTTCAGATGAGTTCTTTGGCACTCCCAGGAGAAAGTGTTGTTTTGTGTGTGGTCACTCTTCTCACCTTGCAAGCATTGGTTCAAGCAACAGCTTGATATTCAAAGGCGGCTTAGTCAGTCCCCAAAAAGAGCTTTTAGTAGCCCTGATTCAAGGACTGATCAAGCTGATAGTGAACCTAGTGAAATGGATGTGAGATCCAAAGTAAATAAATTAAAACACAAAAAGAAACCTTTTTGGAAAACCAAGAAGGATAAAATCAAAAAGGATCCAAAGACTGTAAAGTCTGAGGATTTACCAAAAACTGTTTCAAAAGCAAGAAAAGAAAAGCCCAAAATTGCGAAAACCAAGGAACAAGTTTTTGCTTGGATTCCTAAGGACCGCTCTTCATCAAGTGAGGCTCCAACAAGAAATAAATGGTTTTCAGGAAATAAAATCAAGTTTGGTCGATTTACGGTTGACCTTCCCGGGACAAAAGTATCCCGGGAACCCATGTCTATTTGAAAGCTTAGTGCATGCAGGGTCAATCAAGGAGGACAATCAATAGTATTAGGTACTTAGATAGTGATTGCACCCGGCATATGTTGGGAGACGAACTCTTGCTATTTGATGTTAAACCATTTGATGGCAGATTCGAGTCTTTCATAAGCGACATGGGAGGACAAACTTCATGGAAGGGAAGCCTTGTTTAAATGGTTCAACAACAACTTTTCGAGCGTTTCTCAAACCAACCTTGTCCAACTGCTTCTCTCAAGTGATGGATCCAACATCACCTGTTGGATCTCGGTTTGAATCTCTTTAACTTTGTCATACAATGTGATAATGCATGCTTAAGATAGTCCATCTGACAACAACTTTGCTGACATTTTCTCTAAAACCATCGATCATGCTCGATTTGAATCTCGGGTCGAATAGATCGGCATGATCAATTTTGATTAAAACAAACTATCTATCTTTTTGTATATAAAATTATATATATTTTTCAAATATGTCACAATTTTAGAGGGAGAAAATGAGTTAAGTTTAACTCACCAAAAAGATTTTCAATTCATCTTAAGAAAAGCAAAAACAAATCATTCGATTTACCAAAAAGATTTTATCTTACTTTTAAGAAAATCTAAAAGGAATTGTCCCGTTTAGAGGGAGCTCCTGCTTAGAGGGAGTCGGATATTTACCAAAAAGATTTTATCTTACTTTTAAGAAAATCTAAAAGGAATTGTCCCGTTTAGAGGGAACTTCTGCTTAGAGGGAGTCGGATATTTAAAATTTTTAAAATTTTGAGAAATTGATCCGACCATTGGAATATGATAAGAAATTATCTCTAACGATTCTAGCACATGAAAAGAGTAGATAAAAAGCCAACAAGATCATTGCGTGATGTGTAGATAGGCTTGACAAATGAGTAAGTGTCATATTAATATAAACGTAAATATCTGCCTATGCTAGTGGTTACACGTTATGAAGCGGTTGCCGACTCCAACTAAAGTCATATTAATGAAGGCTGAAATGCAATTAAACATGTCATACCCAAGCCTCTATTTACCTTATCACAGTTGTCTTATGAAAAATCAGTGTCTTATTGAGTCTAATTTTTGTTGAGTCAAGAAAAGAGTCAAGTAAAGCGTCAAGAAAAGCAAGAAAAAGAAAAACAAAAGAGTCAAAAAATAAAAAGAAAAATCAAGAAAAAGAGTCAGTTCTAGGAATTTTAACTTCTGCGTTATTTCTTCATTTATTTTGATTCAAGCCTTGGACTTTCTCCTGCGCGATAATATGGTATTATCCGACCTGATTGTTAAGGCCCTGAATCTTTTGCTTTGTTTTATTTTCTTTCTTTTGTTCAAGCCTTGGACTTTCTCTGCGCGATAATATGGTATTATCCGATCTGATTGTTATGGCCTGAACTTCTGCTTTATTTTAATCTTTCTAGATTGAGTTTAGTGTACAAAGTTTCAAGTGCACAAAGTCAAAGTGTCAAGTGTGTTAATAAGATTACTGTGATCAACTAAGAAAGGTTTAAGTCAAGTTGAGGTGACATGTGAAAGAAAATTTAGTCCGAGGTATGATGGAGTCTGTAATTTGTCGGATTAAATGGGGACCACACAAGCATTGTGCCTAATTGTACCTTAACGTATCATGTTGACATCAAAATACTTGTTAAGTTTAAAGTGGACAAATTATATCTACAATCGACTTTGGGTTCTTGGTATAATAATGTCCAAATAGAAGTATGATCTAGAACGTTAACAGATAATGTGATTCCATGTTGTGATCTTTCTCAGAAAAATAATTTAGTAAACGTTTAAAGTAAATAGTTTTGATATATAATATTAATTTCATCTTTACTCCTATCTTATTTTTGTTTATTTTTGTTTTAACTTCAAAATATTATGTATATATTTTCGTTATTTTTAAAATATATGAAAATGCCAAAAAGATTTTAAACTTTTATTATGTTCGTACATATTTTGTTAAACTTTGTTTCATTCAAAATCATGTGTTTTGTTGTCAAGGTCGTTCATGCAAAGTTCGTTAGAAATCTGGGACTTAAACAAATCATTTACAAGTTGAGGGATTGAATGGGAGAGCCTATGAACGATTTCTTCTTGACCCTCGAGAGGGTCTGTGAGCGAATCTTATCGTTCTAAGTTTTGTGCAGCTATACATGGACAGGTAGATCAAGATCAAGTCTGCTTGGAGTTGCAGATGTTGAAGCAGTTAAAAAGAAAACGAGAACGTGAAAGTTGGTGGCTGAACCTAAAAAGGAACTGATTGTATCTGAAGGCAAGGAAAGAAACCAGTCGGCTCAAGAAAGTCAACAAGAGAAAATTAGATGTCGAGCCTCCCGCATCTGATGTTTCTAAAATTTGCTGTTGCCGATCCTTCCCAGAAAATAAGATTGAAGTTCAAGTCTATAAGATTGGAAAATAAAGAACTGTTCAAGATCCAATCTGGTTCAAGATCCTGGATCAAGACAAGTACTAAGTTTCAAGAAATAAAGACGAAGCAAAAAACTTGACGAATATTCCACGACATACTCAATCCTAGAGGGAGATTGTAGGGCCAATATTCTATATTGTTTTTAGGATTATATATGTCGTTTTAGTTTGCTTTTAATCGGTGTAGTACGTACTCGGTACGTTTATTTTGTAAGTTTATTGTGTAAACTTTGGAGAAATGGGGACCCTATATAAGGGGCACTTTACCCATTTCTCCACAACACTCTCCAACCCTGTCACTCCAAGACATAAAAGTTTCTCTCTCTCTTTCCAAAACCTCTCCTCTTATTTTCTCTCTTTTGTAATAACAAACTAAGATCCGAGATCCGAGTGTCGTTGGTGATTTCCGCTAACCAACAACACGGATTGATCCGAGTCAAGTCTTGAGATCCATTTAGAGGACCTACATTAGGTGATCACCTTTTACATCACATTAATCTCAGGAGGTATTGGTCATCTCTCTTATATCATGAAACAAGATGGTGAAAATCTTTCATAAACTTCTCAGAACAATGCTAGTGATAACCTCACAACAATACAAGAGCAAATGAAATAGTTAGTTGTAGCACAACTCTTGTTTTTTTTTCTCTCGATCCTTACTTCAATTTTTGAAGTTAGAAATGAAGGAATTTATATGTATATAAGCATGTTTAGAGCAAAATGAGTGAGGAAAACCGTTCACGGTAAGGGTGAGCAGAAAACCGAATTAACCCAAAAACCCGCACCGAAAAAACTGAACCGAAACATTAACCGACGGTTAATTTCTTATTTTTTTGAAAAACCGAAATTTCGGTTTCGATTCGATTATCCATTTTTAAAAAACCAAAAAAAAAAACCGAACCGAACCGATTGATGATGACAAAGATTATCAAGATGATGAGGAATGGACTAAACTTTTAAGATAAATAAGTAAGATGATAAATGAATATCAGGACTAAACTTTTAATGCTTTTTAATTTTTAAACTCTATTTAGCAACTTTGTATTCGTATAGTTCCATGTAATACGTGCCTATTTTTGTTTTTTTTAATTCAATATATATGTGGACTGAGGTATTCTAACACGTTCTTATACAAGCTTAAAATATGCATTTTTATTTTTTGATTTTTTTTTTTTGCAATGTCAACACATAATTGTAAAAAAACCGAAAATAACCAAACCGAAACAGAAATTAACCGAAAAACCAAAAACCGAAAAACCGAAAATTTGAAAACCGAACGGTTTGCAAATTCAAATAACAAATTACTTAGGTTTCGGTTTGGGTTTTACCTAATAACTGTACCAAACCGAACTGTGCTTAGCCCTAGTTCACGGTGCCTTCAATTTATAGGCAAAACAACACAACACTAAGGCTAGCCACTAGACCATCCACGATCGTTAGGACAATCCATTTTGCCTTGAATATTGTGTTTGTGATTTGTGAACGTTTGTGCATGTCTACTTTTGCAAACCCTTTTCTAGAGATTTAGACCAAGTACTTACAGGTTTCCAAGATGCATACTTTATCCTACTCCATTTCATAGTATTTTCTTACCACTTTTTGGAGGCTTCACCTTTTGTATATTGGAAAAGAGTTTGTCTGCTTCCTTTTATATATTTGATTTATCTTTTCAGAGAAGAATCGTGTCTTGGATCTATACCTTAAGAAGAAAGATGTAATTGCTTTCTGTTTAAAGTTCAAATATATATTTAAATCTTTCTATAAGTTCTTTTATAAAATCTTTAGCCAAGAAACTTGAAAGATCATGTAAGTTTCTATAAAAATTTCATTTTTACAATTTTTTTTATTTAGGATCAATTTTAATCTCTCTAAATCCACAACATATTTATGTTGTAGTTTCTTTAACTTTGATCCCGTCTTTAATATATTGAATGTTTTTATTTTGAATCATATAATTTGTTATCGTCACTTAAGGTAATTCATTAAGTGTTTAAAGATATATATGTGACATGTAATCATCAATAATGACATCAATAATGAACATGTAACATTACAAAGCGTCACATAATCTTTAACACCATCAAAACCAAAGGATTAACAAAAAACTTTTAAGAAATTTTATATCATTTAACATTCTAATCTAACGAAACGAAAGTAGCCACAACTCACTTGTAAGCTTTTACAACAATGAAGTTTTTAAGAATGAAGATGAAGCTACTGCAGAAACGTTTCCTAACACTGGTAAAAAAAAACTTACAACGGTGTGAAGGCTAATCATTGAATAAAATGTTAACACCGTTATAAAATGTATAATTATACAAACCCGTTATAAATTAGAAGGAACGAGCGTTTTTTATTGAACAAAAGTTTATACACCGGTTTTTAACAAGTATTTAAAAAGGTGAGAAGTTCAACCATTGGAATAGAATGTGAAGAACCATTTTAAATGAAGAATTATCCAAACCCACTGTAAATTAGAAATCAATAAGCGTTGTTAATGAACAAAAAAATTATACACCGGTTTTAACAAGTATTTTAAAGCGGTTAACAATTTCAACATAATGAAACGATTATATTTATAAATAAACCGTTACAAATATTTATACATTATAGCAAAAATTATAAAACTAAACGGTTAAATATACTAAACATCTTTCATTTCATAGTTAATAAAATATACAACGAAATATAAATAATACAAGGAAAACAACAAAATCCCTAAAACCGAACAACTTTATCCAGGAAATTGACCTTCATAGTTGTGGCTTTTAGGGCAGCCCTGTTAACTTCGTCCATAGTGTCACACCCTGCCATGGGGGCTTGGTCGTTTTGCAGAAAAATTGGTACCAACTGTAAGTAGTGAAATATTATTGATAAAAATAAGTTACAAAGCTTGCACTAAGTATTTATGGCAAGGTATAACTACATAACTGTTTATTCTCAATCATTGCTGTAATCCGATGGTAGGTTCTACTAATCTTCTTGGCATCTATGTAAGATTTCGGGTTTTACCGTTTTCATATTGGTTCCATTTTATCAATTTACGAACTTCCTTCGGATCCTAAACCTTATGATAATTTGTATTTAAGAATGATCAAGTTTCCTAATGCTCATTACAAGCCCTTCATGTTTACTTAATGTTTAGTTATGACATCAAAATGTATCAAATGATCAAAACACCAAACATCAAGGACCAATCTTGCCATTTGTGAAATCTGCCCACCACACACCACCGGAGCGCCGCGCGTGGGGCAGCCCTAGGCTGGCCGCGCAGCATGGGGGCTCACCTGCACCAGTATGCTGTTCGTTTTCGTTCGTTAACTCGTTTAAGGCATAAAATCGTTTATTATAAGCATGTTTGAGTAAATTAAGGACCAAGTAAACATCATATAACTAAAATATAAATTCCAATTCGTTATTTACTGCTCAAGATCAGATCTTTGTGAATAAATCGTTGATTCTTTCCTAAACGAGCCAAAAGCCCATAATTAGTTCGTTTTATGTTTTTCTATATAAACAACCATTAAACACCTGCTGTAAACTTTAAACAAACCCTAAAGAACATCCTCCAGCCGTCCCTTACCTCTGTTCATCCACCAACCCTTCGGTTTGCATATTCGTTAAAGATTCAAGACTTGTTCGTTGACTTTGCTTGCTTTAGGACCTTTGACTCATCGTTTCTCCTTGTCCTTTCACTTTCCGGGTAAGTTGTAAACTGTAAAATCGTTCATACATATTCCCTAGTCAATAACCTTCAATCAATTTCGGTGATTGAAGGCTGTTGACTGGTCAATTGCTTTAAAACTCGTTAAAGGGTAAAACAGTCAACAAGTTTGACTTTGCTTTTTCTCATACTTCTGGTCGGATTCAACGTTCGGTCCAGAAGACTTTTATTCTCGTAAGAAAATTTTAAGGCTACTGCCCAAAACCCAACTTCTGACTCGCTGTTCGGATTCTGGTCAGTACCAGCTCGCTTAAATCTTAAATTCAACATAACTAGAGTTCTACTCATCCGTTTGGATTGATTCCAGCGGCATTATGTTCTTTTTTATTTATAGTTTAATATCAAAAAGTTTCAGGTTCTGAATCGTTATCTCGTTTGACGCGTATTGGACGACTCGCTTATTCGTTAACTCGATCATCGTATTTATTAATCACCTGCCTTCCATCTAAGGTGAGTTTATCATTCCCCTATTTTACTCGATTTTCATAAACGTTTTGGGGACATATGCGTATATAATACTATACATACTTATCTATATATACATACATATCAAAAATAGCAAACGTGTAATTGTGTGTGATTAATCAGATCTACTTGTTATGTGCTTATGTGTTATTGTATTCATTCGTTTGACATATCCCCTTGGAGAGGGTTCTCATTCTATTGAGCACCGCCCGATTCGCTTGGCAACGGTCTTATTCTATTTATTTGCTCATGGTTGATTTACCGGCGCCCGATTCGCGTGGCAATGGTTTAGTCGACAACTTACTTGCTTATGGTTTGATTTCATTGCCTCATTTATTACGTTTTGCTTATTTATTATATTAATATTATTTTTGGTGTCAAAACTTGGTGGTAAACTCACTCAACATGTTTGTTGACAAAACTCCATTTTGTACGCATATGCAGGTTGAGTTGAAGGATGGACACTAAGAAAGACCTTAGGGTTATATTGAAGACAAAATTGAAGTTAACTGATTGTTTATATTTATTTGAATTTTATTGTTGTATTTGGATATTGTGCATTATTTGAATAAAATAATTAATTAGATATTGTCACATTTTATATATGATAGTATCTTCGAGCTGTGAGCAATCGGATCACACCCCGGCATTTCCGCCTTAGGTTGGGGTGTGACAGATTGGTATCAGAGCCGAAGGTTATAAGATAGGTCGTTAGAAATTGTCCTGACATATGTTAGGAACCCTATACGTGCTTATCTGATTTGCCTTATGTGCTATTTAATAAATTGTTTACAGCTTGCTTAGATTAATTATTTAAATTGTATTTATCTTGTTTATTTGTTGCACACACACACAAATTCCGAGGTTATGCCTCAACTTTCAAAATATTTTTAAATCCTCTTAATTTTTAGTAGATTATCTTTTATTGTGAGAAATTCCTTAAGAATTCCCGTGTTTTGTTTTGTTCCTTCACCTTGAAGCGTGGGGGTATGACAAATGTCGTACAACCATAACTTCAAGTGGTACCCGTAATCGGCTAAACGGTTGCGTGGTAAACATAACCGGCTAAACGGTTATACTTCCAAGTTGTGTCTTTAAATTTTTTAAAATGCTTAGTTGGGTGAAAAATCCATGGAAATCCATGGGCACTCCAATTATTCATTTCTTAAACCATTTTCGATTTGATTTTTGGTTTGGAACGTATCGTCCGGGGTGGTTCTCGAGATACACCAACTACTTTTGTTTAATTTGTTGATTCGATATTTAGTTGAGTCGGTTAAATGCCATGTAACGCTCATGGTCCAAACAACTCCATTGATTTGATAATTCGGTAATTAGTTGGGTCAGTTAAATGCCATGTACATGCTCATGGGCTGACCAACTCAATTGTTTATTACTCATTATTTGAATTGGGCCAACAAATTGCCATGGAACGCTCATGGGAGGCCAATTCACAAACTTTATGTTGTTTATTTAGTTGGGCCATTCAAATTGCCATGGAAAGCTCATGGGAGGTCAACTCGTTTGATATGCTTGGTTATTTTATTTTTGGAAAATTCTATAAAACATTATTTACTTAAATGCTTCAAACTCATACATATTATTTTAATTCTTGACTCGTCCTCGGGTCTTCACTAATATACTAATACATATACATATGCATCCCCATTATTTCATATCAACTCATTCCCACAACTTACCCAACATTTCGTTAAAATTTCATCCTTGGTCCTCATAGAGCCGTTCACCTGCTTCTCGTGATTGCTGTTCGACTACTAGAATCGACAAAGAGTTTGCTGCTGTATTCCGTTAACCAAACGACCGTCAACCTCGACAAAACTAAAATATACCGAACAAGAAAACTTATACTAACTCATATCAGTTAAAATACTATTTAAATTATATTTTCTTATTTATATCCTCAAACTATAAATTTCTAAGTACATTTAAATCCTTATCCTCAACGTTAAACTTTAAATGTTTTATTATCTCATGTTTTCCTCAATATCATGATGATTTTCACAACTTATTTTCCATTTTATAAATCTTTATTATTAAAATTCAAATATTGTAAATCTTATTGATATTAAACTAAATTATGTATTCTCTAAATTTAATTTCCATTTTTAAATTTAAAATTTTCCATTAATTAATTTAACTTTTATTATTAAATTGACTTTTTGATTGAACCTTCATCGTAAATATTTCAACTCCCTACTTTGATTTTTTTTTTAAATTTTAAATGTTTCAAATGATAAATTCGTAGTTGTTAGAATAGTCATGGTGGTTCATGCATTTCTAGCCTCGCATTTATCTCAATTTATTATATGCTTCACTTTAATTTGGAATTTAGTATTTAATCAAATTTCCATTATTGATAATTCAAATTACTTACTTCCTAATATTTATAACGATTTTATGGAAAAGGAAAAATCCATGAATTTCCAATTTAAGCTAATTTAATTATCTACTTTATATTTTATCTAATTTTAAAGATTTAATTGAAATAGGACTATCTCGGTGATTCGGGAATATCCGCTTCCCAGATTAATCTACTAACAATTTAATTCAAATACGCATATTTTCACATTATCATTAATATTTAAGTTATTAATTACTAACTATTATAATATTTTAGAATATCTTAATCGAATTAATCTAATCTCAAAATCACAAACTTGAAATGTTATAACTTTATATTAATTTCTCTTTAAATCTCGTAAGTTTTCAACTAACTAAACTCGACTCACCAAAATTTTCGTTAACTATGTTTAAACTTATATTCTTGATCTTAGAAACTTCATTCCTAACGAATACGATATTTAAAGACTCCGCATGCCATTAACTATTTGTTATAAATTAAACCTTTGCGCAATTCATCCTCTGAATAAAATTCCTTTATCGAAGTTAATATATTAGGACCTTGTATCCCCATCTCATTTCCTTATTCTCGATTATCTTAATAACATCTGTTTCACAAAATTTATTTTCCTTCAATTTTCAAAATTTTACTTTTAAAAGCAAAAGAGGTTTTCAAAATCTCACGGTTTTATTAATTCAACTTGAACATTTATTAATTATAATTTGAAATTATATTTAGAATTATCAAAACAATTGTCTCCTCTTAAAATTTTATTTTCAATATTTTATAACCCACATGATGAAACGAATTATGCGGACCATCCGACGATAAGAGTAATTATGGTCGCGAACAAAATTATTCAAGTCCTCGCATGGAAATCAAAATACGTACAATTATATGTCATGATTTAGAACCTAAGACAGCTTGGGTAGCAATACGAATGATGAGATGATAAGGACATGGTAGATACGCCGCTGGTACATCCTATATATAAGTTGTAACACCCCGACCAAAGGCGGATTATACATCGGGGCGCCACATATTGTTTCATTACTCGTGACACTATTTGGGTGTCAATATTTAATAAATATATTCATTCGCGCACGCGCAAAGTAAACACAAGATAACATAAAGCAACATAATTCAATATATTATAAGGCAAAATATTCGAACAACAATAACTTGTCTTGATACATTTTAATCTAGGTCCAAAAGTAAAAACGTCCTACGTGTCCACAAGCTCCAAATGTAGCTACAGCAAACCTGAACATGTGTTAAAATAAACGTCAAGCACTTGCGTGTTGGTGAGAAATCAAGTTTAATACAATACATAGATAACAATAAATCTGCGCGCAACATGTGTATGTCTGGTTTTCAACAAGGGTGTAATCCGATCGGGACCAACTCTAAGATTCATAGACTACCAGTGCTCACAATTGAGCTCACAAACAAGAAAGACTGTGCAAGTGTAAACAAAAGAGAAAAATCATAAACGATAGTTCTCCCGTGTTCATCTAATGGTACCATGAGAACTGCGGAATAGACCGACAAGACGGTTAATGATCCACACATACAAATAAACAGCCAAGTCTACGTCCTCAACACATGGGATACTGCGCGACTAAAGTTCATAAACAGTTTAAGACTCTAAGTTTGTATGAACACATGAACATCCCAAAACATTAAAAGCAAAAAGGGATTAGATACGAGATTACTCACTTGATAAAGATGCGGTGAAAGATAAAGCAAGAACCAACTTTAAACAAGCACAAGTTAACCTATAAATAAGATTATTGTTTTAATGATTTGATTTAAGTCTTGATTACAAGTTAGCATAATTAATAAGTAAATTATTATATATTATGTATTACCGGAAATCAGGGCAGAACAGGAGAGAAAGACGGAGGCAGAGAGGAAGACGGCAGAGAGAGCAAGGAGGAGAAAGATAATAAGTGTTTGTGTGTGATGTGTTAGGAAAATATCATTATTATTTATAGAGAAACCCTAGGAGACATGAATCCAGAAAAAGGGGAAAAGATTCCAAGACAAACAGAACAAGACAAAACAAAAGATAACAAAAGATATCAAAAGCAAGTTCCGAAAGTAAAAGATATCAAAAGATATGGCAGCAGGGAAAAAGAGAAAAAGGCTGACAGGGAACAGTAAAAAGGCATGGGAGGGTCAGATAAAGGTACTGGTCAAGCATGGAAAAAGCAGATCTCAAAAGATAATGTCAGTCACTTTTTCTGTCAACCAATGGGGTTGGTGCGCATGCTGCGCCAAAAGTGGCTTTTCAGACATAAAATAGGTCAGGTCAACAGCACAGAGGATAAGACAACACAAAAGCAAACAGGCTGGATAAAACAGAAGAAAAGATAAGTCTTAGCGCGAGAAAGATGCGCGCGAGAAGGCTAAGGCGCGCCGCGGGAAGAATCACATTTCTTAGCGCGCCGCGGGAGGAACTACAATTCCTAGCGCGCCGCGGGAAGAACTATAATTCTTCGCGCGTCGTGGGATGAACTACGATTCTTAACGCGCTGCGAGAAGAACTACAAATCCTTAGCGCGTCGTGGGAAGAACTACCATTCTTAGCGCGCTGCAAGAAGAATTACAATTCTTAGCGCGCTGCAAGAAGAGTTCGTCTCGCGTATCGCTGGAACAGCTGGTCATCACGCAGGCTTCCTTGTAAGGAGTCTGGCGCGTGGAGCTGCGCAGACAACCTTAGGCGGGAAGAAACAAAGGACAAGGAGAGTTAGGAGAAAAAGAGGGAAACAAGGCAGAGGGGTTAAACAGGAGGGCGGGACGGCGATAAGAGAAGAGGAAGGCGGAAAGAAAGAGAGAGAAAGAGGCGGGAAGGAAAATATATTATTATTATTAAAAGTAAAATATAAGTATAAATAAATATTAAATCATAAAAGAAAGAGATCGGATCAGAGAAACGGGTACCTGGGTCGGGTCGGATCGGGTCAGATGTCACAGTCTCCCCTACTTTAAGAAATTTCGTCCCGAAATTTATCTCGAAGTAGGCTGCGCAGAGAACAGGTGCGGGTACTTGATCTTCATTTGATCTTCCCTTTCCCATGTAAACTCGGCTCCGCGCTTGGACTCCCAGCGAATTTTAACAATAGGGATACGACTGCGCTTGGTTTGCTTAACCTCGCGATCCATAATCTCAACAGGCTTCTCAACGAAATGCATAGATTCATCAACTTGAACTTCATCAAGTGGAATGTGAAGGTTCTCGTCAGCTAAACACTTCTTGAGATTGGATACATGGAACGTTGGATGCACATTACTGAGCGCGGGCGGCAGGTCTAGTCTGTAGGCAACTTTTCCTACACGCGCGAGAATCTTGAATGGTCCAACATATCGAGGAGCAAGCTTACCTTTCTTCCCAAAGCGGACAACACCTTTCCAGGGCGACACTTTGAGGAGAACAAGATCACCAACTTGAAATTCGAGAGGCTTCCGCCTACGATCTGCGTAACTCTTCTGTCGGCTTCTGGCAGTCAGCAGAAGGTCACGGATCTTGGCGATTTTATCGGTTGTCTCTTGAACAAGTTCGGGTCCTGTGATTTGAGCTTCACCCACTTCGCTCCAACAAATCGGGGAGCGGCACTTACGACCGTAAAGTGCTTCAAATGGGGCCATACCAATACTGGAATGATAGCTGTTATTATAAGAGAACTCGATCAATGGCAGGTGTGAATCCCAATTACCTCCAAAATCAAGAACACAAGATCGGAGCATATCCTCAAGAGTTTGAATAGTTCGCTCAGACTGACCGTCAGTCTGAGGGTGATATGCCGTACTCATGTCCAAGCGAGTTCCTAGCGCAGATTGGAGAGATTTCCAAAAGCGAGATATAAAACGGCCATCGCGATCGGATATGATGCTCAAAGGAGTACCATGACGGCAGACAATTTCCTTGACATAAAGCTGCGCGAGATGCTCAACACGGTAGTTTTCACGAATGGGCAGGAAGTGAGCAGACTTGGTCAAACGATCCACTATTACCCAAATGCTATCATGTTTGCTTGCTGTCAAAGGTAACTTGGTAATGAAGTCCATCGCTATACCTTCCCATTTCCACGTAGGAATTTCTGGTTGTTCGAGCAAACCAGATGGGCGTTGGTGTTCAGCTTTTACCTTAGAACAAGTCAGGCATTTAGCTACGAACACAGCAATATCCTTCTTCATACCGGGCCACCAATAAGTAATGCGCAAATCCTTGTACATCTTATCAGCGCCAGGATAAATAGAATACCGAGATTTGTGCGCTTCACTCAGGATATCAGCGCGAAGATTCTCATCAAAGGGAATCCAGATGCGATTAAGATAACAGAGAATTCCACTTAGATTGGGCACAAAATGCGCTTCCGCGCCACACGCTAACTCGGCGCGAAGGTTACCATTACTGATGGATGCGCGCTGCGCGTCACGAATGCGTGATTCAAGATTGCTTCGAATCGGCGCGAAGTGAAGCTGCGTGCGCGGCAAGATACAGTTAAGCTGGCAGGGTTTTCGGCTGAGCGCATCGGCTACCACATTAGCCTTACCAGGATGATACCGGATCTCACAATCGTAATCGCTGATGAGTTCGTTCCATCGGCGTTGTCTCATGTTAAGTTCCTTCTGATCAAAGATATGCTGAAGGCTTTTATGGTCAGTGTAGAGGATACACTTAGTACCATAAAGGTAGTGTCTCCAGATCTTCAAGGCAAAAACAACTGCGCCTAGTTCGAGGTCGTGAGTTGTATAATTCTTTTCATGAACCTTGAGTTGCCTTGATGCGTAAGCGATAACCTTGCCTCGTTGCATAAGAACACAACCGAGACCTTGGTTGGAGGCATCGCAGTACACGACAAAATCATCATTACCCTCAGGTAACGCAAGGACAGGAGCTTCACACAACAAACGCTTGAGCGTTAGAAAGGCTTCTTCTTGTTTCGAGCCCCAAATATACGGTTTACCTTTGTGCGTTAGAGCTGTTAAAGGCAAAGCGATCTTCGAGAAGTTCGAAATAAATCGCCGGTAATAACCAGCTAAGCCCAGAAAGGAACGGATTTCGGTAGGAGTGGATGGCGTGATCCAGTTCTTGATTGCTTCAATCTTGGATGGGTCGACATGGATACCCATCTTGTTAACAACATGGCCAAGAAACTGTACTTCATCAGACCAGAATTCACACTTGGAGAGCTTGGCAAAGAGCTGCTCGGCTCTAAGCTTTTGCAATACCAACCGGAGATCTTGCTCATGCTCGGCCTTGGTCTTAGAATAAATCAGAACGTCATCGATAAACACAATCACGAATTTATCCAAGAAAGGCCTACACACCCGATTCATTAGATCCATGAAAACGGCGGGTGCGTTGGTTAAACCGAAGGACATGACCAAAAATTCAAAATGGCCATAACGAGTACGAAAAGCAGTCTTCGGAACATCATCATCGCGGATGCGCAACTGGTGATAGCCAGAGCGGAGATCAATCTTGGAGAAACAAGAGGCACCTTGGAGTTGATCAAAGAGGTCGTCAATACGCGGTAAGGGATACCGGTTTTTAATGGTGAGTTTGTTCAACTCGCGGTAATCAATACACATGCGAAACGATCCATCTTTCTTTTTAACGAACAACACCGGAGCACCCCAGGGCGAAGAGCTAGGGCGAATGAATCCTTTAGCGGTCAACTCTTGAAGTTGGCTTGCCAATTCTTGCATCTCAGCGGGCGCAAGACGGTAAGGAGATTTAGCTACGGGGGAAGCACCAGGGACAAGATCAATACGAAACTCGACTTCCCGAGCGGGAGGGATACCAGGAAGATCATCAGGAAAAACTTCAGGGAAATCACGCACAACAGGGATATCGCGAAGCTTCTTCTTTTCTTCAGCAGGTTTAACCACATGGGCTAAGAATGCAATACACCTTTTCCGCATGAGCCTTCGGGCTTCGGCGCAAGACATAAGTTTAAGACCGCGGGAGGGTTTTTCGCCGTAGATGTGAAGATCACCATTTTCTCGAGGTATGCGAATCATCTTCTTGGCGCAAATAACTTCGGCGCGATTATGCGTAAGCCAGTCCATACCAATAATAACATCAAAGCTTCCAAGAGGCATGGGGATGAGGTCGATCAGAAAATCATTTTCGTTAAGGTTAAGCGTACAATCCTTAATCACTGAGTTAATTAAAACAGTTTCGCCATTAGCCAATTCAACTGAAAAATTTTCTTTTAAATCGTTGCGCGGTTGCGCAAGCTTCTGCTCAAACGCGCGAGAAATAAAACTTCTATCGGCGCCAGTATCAAAAAGTACAGACGCATAAAATCCGTTAAGCAAAAATGTACCATTAACTACGTCATTATTCGCTTGTGCTTGGTGCGCGGTTATGTTAAAAGCTCGTCCGCTTGTCACTTGGTTCGAAATCTGGTTCACCGGATTCGCTTGCGTGATTTGCACTTGTAGTCTCGGGCACGCGTTCCGGAAATGACTGGGATCACCGCAGTTAAAGCACGACCTGGGTCGTGGGTTTTGGTAGGTTGGTTGAGGGTTCTGCGGGTAGACTGGTGGTGTTGGCGCAATTGGATTGGCGGGAAGGACTCTACAGTTTTCTGTAAGGTGACCAGCGCGGCCACATCGGGTACAAAGTCGACATGGGACTTGAGGTGGGTGGTGGAGTCTACAGGTTGGGCAAAAGGGGTGGTTTCCTGTGTAAGGTTTCTTAGTTGGCGGGGCAGGGAGTGCTGGATTGGTTAAGGCATAGTTGTGGACTACAGGAGGTGTTGGGTAGGCTGACAGTGGGTTAGGGGCGTATACTGGAGGTTGGTAGGCGGGTTGCTGGACTATGGGCGGGCTGGTAAGCGCATAGGCTTTGCGCCTGCGCTTGAGGTTGTTACGGTTTGAGGGTTCTGGTTTGGTTTCTGTTGGTTCAGGGGCAGTCTTGGTGAGTTTGGTCTTCTCAGATCCCCGCAGGAACAGGGTTCCTGCTCTGACATGGTTGTCGCTGAGCACAGCGGCCAACTCGATGGCGTCAGAGAGGGTTACTGGGTTTCTGGCCCATACAGAATCTTGAATTTCCATGGGGAGACCCCCAAGGAATTTCTCTATGGCTCGGCGGGAAGGGGTAACAAGGTGAGGGACAAGCAGGCTTAGTTCATGGAAACGCGTCGCGTACTCGCGCGCTTCACCGCTGTATTGCTTCAAGTTCCAGAATTCCTCCTCCAGGCGCTTAACTTCGTTGGGAGGGCAGAATTCTCGCGTCAGAATTTCCTTGAATTCCTCCCATGTCATGCTAGAAGCAGCTTCTGCGCCACGCGCATGAGCTACTCCGTTCCACCATGTAAGCGCTCTAGATTCCAGGACACTGGAAGCATACAGGGTTCGTCTGTCTGAGGGGCATTGGGTGTGGAGGAAAGTGTTTTCTATTTTCTCAAGCCACTGGAGCATCACGGTGGCTCCTTCAAGACCTGTGAACTTTGGAGGGTTACCCGCGTTAAAGGACTTAATGTTGTAACCAGAGGTGTTAGCATTGTTTTGGTTTAAGGCTTGGGCTATTGCGGCGGCCATTTCCTGGGAACGTTGCAGCGAACGTCTGCGCGCGGCTTCTTTCTTCTTGAGATGGCGACGAGATAGCGGAGGCATTCTATAAAAATTTTAATTTTAGTTAATATCTTGGTTTTATCGCAAAGTATAACCTTATAAAGCTTGGTTTCGCGGAGTCAGTTACTGTCAAAAGTTAAAGTAAAATAGATGACCCTAAATGCAGACTTAATAAAGGTAACAAATTCGAATCAAGAATCGACAATTCATGTATCACCATGACTTTCCGAATTCCCAATTTAAAATATACGAGCAAACGAGTATTGGAGATTGACGATTCATGTATCACCATGACTTTTCAATCTTCAATATAAAATATACAAGAAAATGAGTATTGGAGGTTGACAATTCATGTATCACCATGACCTTTCAAGTCTCCAACCTCAGAACATAATCGTAAATGGAAATTGAAAATCAACTATTCATGTATCACCATGACTTTTTGGATTTTCAAATCCAACAAACGAATATGTAAGTAAAATAAATAAAAATCGAAATTCAACAAAAATCGAAATATCGCGAGATAAAACATAAGATCATATACTGCGCAACGCGAGCATATTCATAAATAACGAGTAATTAACAATAAGCGCGCAAACATGAGATTTCTCTCATGCGCGAGAAGGGACTCTTAGGTATTCTAGGCCGTTACGTCTAACCACCTATCTTAAAGTCAACGAGCTCTGATACCAATCTGTAACACCCCGACCAAAGGCGGATTATACATCGGGGCGCCACATATTGTTTCATTACTCGTGACACTATTTGGGTGTCAATATTTAATAAATATATTCATTCGCGCACGCGCAAAGTAAACACAAGATAACATAAAGCAACATAATTCAATATATTATAAGGCAAAATATTCGAACAACAATAACTTGTCTTGATACATTTTAATCTAGGTCCAAAAGTAAAAACGTCCTACGTGTCCACAAGCTCCAAATGTAGCTACAGCAAACCTGAACATGTGTTAAAATAAACGTCAAACACTTGCGTGTTGGTGAGAAATCAAGTTTAATACAATACATAGATAACAATAAATCTGCGCGCAACATGTGTATGTCTGGTTTTCAACAAGGGTGTAATCCGATCGGGAACAACTCTAAGATTCATAGACTACCAGTGCTCACAATTGAGCTCACAAACAAGAAAGACTGTGCAAGTGTAAACAAAAGAGAAAAATCATAAACGATAGTTCTCCCGTGTTCATCTAATGGTACCATGAGAACTGCGGAATAGACCGACAAGACGGTTAATGATCCACACATACAAATAAACAGCCAAGTCTACGTCCTCAACACATGGGATACTGCGCGACTAAAGTTCATAAACAGTTTAAGACTCTAAGTTTGTATGAACACATGAACATCCCAAAACATTAAAAGCAAAAAGGGATTAGATACGAGATTACTCACTTGATAAAGATGCGGTGAAAGATAAAGCAAGAACCAACTTTAAACAAGCACAAGTTAACCTATAAATAAGATTATTGTTTTAATGATTTGATTTAAGTCTTGATTACAAGTTAGCATAATTAATAAGTAAATTATTATATATTATGTATTACCGGAAATCAGGGCAGAACAGGAGAGAAAGACGGAGGCAGAGAGGAAGACGGCAGAGAGAGCAAGGAGGAGAAAGATAATAAGTGTTTGTGTGTGATGTGTTAGGAAAATATCATTATTATTTATAGAGAAACCCTAGGAGACATGAATCCAGAAAAAGGGGAAAAGATTCCAAGACAAACAGAACAAGACAAAACAAAAGATAACAAAAGATATCAAAAGCAAGTTCCGAAAGTAAAAGATATCAAAAGATATGGCAGCAGGGAAAAAGAGAAAAAGGCTGACAGGGAACAGTAAAAAGGCATGGGAGGGTCAGATAAAGGTACTGGTCAAGCATGGAAAAAGCAGATCTCAAAAGATAATGTCAGTCACTTTTTCTGTCAACCAATGGGGTTGGTGCGCATGCTGCGCCAAAAGTGGCTTTTCAGACATAAAATAGGTCAGGTCAACAGCACAGAGGATAAGACAACACAAAAGCAAACAGGCTGGATAAAACAGAAGAAAAGATAAGTCTTAGCGCGAGAAAGATGCGCGCGAGAAGGCTAAGGCGCGCCGCGGGAAGAATCACATTTCTTAGCGCGCCGCGGGAGGAACTACAATTCCTAGCGCGCCGCGGGAAGAACTATAATTCTTCGCGCGTCGTGGGATGAACTACGATTCTTAGCGCGTTGCGAGAAGAACTACAAATCCTTAGCGCGTCGTGGGAAGAACTACCATTCTTAGCGCGCTGCGAGAAGAATTACAATTCTTAGCGCGCTGCGAGAAGAGTTCGTCTCGCGTATCGCTGGAACAGCTGGTCATCACGCAGGCTTCCTTGTAAGGAGTCTGGCGCGTGGAGCTGCGCAGACAACCTTAGGCGGGAAGAAACAAAGGACAAGGAGAGTTAGGAGAAAAAGAGGGAAACAAGGCAGAGGGGTTAAACAGGAGGGCGGGACGGCGACAAGAGAAGAGGAAGGCGGAAAGAAAGAGAGAGAAAGAGGCGGGAAGGAAAATATATTATTATTATTAAAAGTAAAATATAAGTATAAATAAATATTAAATCATAAAAGAAAGAGATCGGATCAGAGAAACGGGTACCTGGGTCGGGTCGGATCGGGTCAGATGTCACATAAGTGCCCTTATCGGATTGTCATTTGAAGCGTTGCTTCGGTTATTGAAAGTTCTTGTTATGATATTTTCCTTAAAAAGCTTAATTTATTTTCAAACAATGATGTTTTGGTTTCCCTTAATTTCGGGACGAAATTCCCTAAAGTATGGAAGATTGTAACATTTCGGGTTTTACCGTTTTCGTATTGGTTCCATTTTATCAATTTACGAACTTTCTTCGGATCCAAAACCTTAATGATAATTTGTATTTAAGAATGATCAAGTTTCCTAATGCTCATTACAATCCCTTCATGTTTACTTATTGGTTAGTTATGACATCAAAATGTATCAAATGATCAAAACACCAAACATCAAGGACCAATCTTGCCATTTGTGAAATCTGCCCACCACACACCACCGGAGCGCCGCGCGTGGGGCAGCCCTAGGCTGGCCGCGCAGCATGGTGGCTCACCTGCACCAGTATGCTGTTCGTTTTCGTTCGTTAACTCGTTTAAGGCATAAAATCGTTTATTTTAAGCATGTTTGAGTAAATTAAGGACCAAGTAAACATCATATAACTAAAATATAAATTCCAATTCGTTATTTACTGTTCAAGATCAGATCTTTGTGAATAAATCGTTGATTCTTTCCTAAACGGGCCAAAAGCCCATAATTAGTTCGTTTTATGTTTTTCTATATAAACAACCATTAAACATCTGCTGTAAACTTTAAACAAACCCTAAAGAACATCCTCCAGCCGTCCCTTACCTCTGTTCATCCACCAACCCTTCGGTTTTTGCATATTCGTTAAAGATTCAAGACTTGTTCGTTGACTTTGCTTGCTTTAGGACCTTTGACTCATCGTTTCTCCTTGTCCTTTCACTTTCCGGGTAAGTTGTAAACTGTAAAATCGTTCATACATATTCCCTAGTCAATAACCTTCAATCAATTTCGGTGATTGAAGGCTGTTGACTGGTTAATTGCTTTAAAACTCGTTAAAGGGTAAAACAGTCAACAAGTTTGACTTTGCTTTTTCTCATACTTCTGGTCGGATTCAACGTTCGGTCCAGAAGACTTTTATTATCGTAACAAAATTTTAAGGCTACTGCCCAAAATCCAACTTCTGACTCGTTGTTCGGATTCTGGTCAGTACCAGCTCGCTTAAATCTTAAATTCAACATAACTAGAGTTCTACTCATCCGTTTGGATTGATTCCAGCGGCATTATGTTCTTTTTTATTTATAGTTTAATATCAAAAAGTTTCAGGTTCTGAATCGTTATCTCATTTGACGCGTATTGGACGACTCACTTATTCGTTAACTCGATCATCGTATTTATTAATCATCTGCCTTCCATCTAAGGTGAGTTTATCATTCCACTAAGGCTCATATGGTAGTACTATGGTAGTACTATTTGCAGCAACGGTCCGCAAATCTCAGTGTGATTTACCCGACATAGGGTCACTGTGCGTGGGGGTCTCACAAATAGTACTACCATATGAGCCTTTGGGTCATTCCCTGAGTTATTGATTGTGTAATTTATATTGGGACAAAAACATGATAGAAACAGTTCTTCAAAAACGTCAGACCATAAGTAAATCACAATATGTATTCAGCCCAAAATGTTGAAGTAAAAAGGGTAGCACGAAACTCACCTCAGTCTGTATGCAATATATGTAAATAAAAAAACAATCTATGAGCCTGACGCTATAAACCACCAAGTACACTTAGCATATTATATTGTATATATTAAATTAGAAAGTGTTGTCAGTCTCTTACGATTACTGTTCATTTGACTTTACGCATACTGAGATTGTACGTTCTGCACATTTGTAATACACTCTTCATCTTATGCATATGTTAACACGTGTTGTACCACGTGCTTTCCACTTCACACAGCTTCATCAATGTCAATGTGCTTTCAGGTCTCCACCACGGTCTTCCTCTGTGCTCTCCACCATCACAATCCATCATTTTCTCTCTCTTTTCTTTGACAAATAACAACCGGACATCTTCCGTATTCTGTAAATCCGATCTTGGCTGTTGCCGGATTCCATTTTTGGAATCCTAGGCGGCGGCCGCGGAGGAGGTAAGACGGGGTGACGCTTCCGATTTGTCTTTTGCCGGGTTCAATTTTGGAAACCTTAGCGATGGCGATGCTGTGGCTGTTGCCAGGTTCCATGGCAGCAGCGGATCCGCAGTCTCTCAATTAAGTTTATTATGCATTCTTTGAGGTAATAAACTACATTTGAAGAACTATGGTTTGATTTGATTCCACCTTTGAAATTGAAAGTTATTTAATTTGACACTTTTGACTTTTGGTGTCGATCAATTTGGCAATTCAAGAATGTTTATACAGTTTGGGGTTTTCCTCCATGGATGACTAACCTATGAGTCTTCTACAAGAGGATTGGTTATCATCAAAGCCCCAATTTTGTTGATTTGAGACTGATATGTATCACCTTATGAGGCTGTGATGATGTTTGATATAAAGAATCACATCTTGGCATGGCATGCCCAGAGAACAAAGTTCTTTTGCAGCCATTTGTGTTCAAATCACTCATCTGAGCCTATGTCTGGATCTGTGGTTATGTCAGTTATCTTTTGATTATGTTCTATCAATATGTTAAAGGCTATGATGGTTTAATCTGAGCGTTTTGTTTGTTATTGTTAGTCCTAATGATGGAGTACGGTTTAACAGTTCCGTCAAAAGGGGCGGAGTTTTTGATTGATGATCACGATAAAGGTATTTGTAAATTTGTTAAGATGGTGTGAACTTGGGGAAATTCTGGGGAACTATCGGATTGGAAACTCGATATTTGTTGGGGATTTTGTTTTAGTTATCATTACTATTGAATTTTATGATCCAAATAGACAAGCGGCTGATAACTGACCTACTGTTGGTGGGTTCTTGCGTGGTTGCATTTGTGCCTGTGCTGCTTACAAGTCCTGACCTGATTTCTGTTGTTGCCATCCTCCTAAGTGGCTGTCGTGTGATGTTGGCAGCGACATGGCGGGAGTATGCACTTTTTCGTGTTGATAACACGATGACAGTCATACTGCATGTGCTTTAGTTGTTGTAACACATGCTCTGCTGATGGTATTGTTCGTCTTAATATTTGCAGCTTGCTGTATATCCGAAACTTGGCTAACTAAACTTCAAACTGATGCATTACTTTTAATGTGGTGTGATTTTATTAGTTAAGGTCATGCAGACACCTTTTTTTTACATTATTTTACACTTAATAATGGGATGACGCCAAGACGAAACAAGGGTTGCTTCTAAGTGGTTGTTCTTTATCTTGCTCTTTTGAGGACATATCGTCTTGAGCGATTGATATGCCCACTAGAGATGGTAGATTTGCTATATTGAAGGTAAACCTTCCTGTCTTCACTGTCAAATTCGTTTAATTTTACTATCACATTCTTTTAACTTTTCATGTTTATATTGAACTGAGTTTATATGTTAGAAATCCTCTCATAAATTTATAAAATTGTTCAGTTTTTGGCATGGAAATGATATTTACTTTACACTCAGGTGAAGCCTTTATATTTCAATATCTTGCAGTTTAGCTCAAAATATTTAGTTAATCTTTATGGTCATATTTTTTAAAATTGAATGATTTTCGAATATTGTTGCAGGAAATCAGTCAGTTGTAAATGGGGGTCAAACCATAATCATGAAAGCATGTTTGGCTACAAATATACTTTGTAATTTTTTAAAATTATGTCTGTTTTACACCATTACGGGCCCGACGCAACGAGCGGTATTTCAATTGGCGATTGCAACGAGGAACTATGCGTGAGCCTCTTTGTTTTTCAACGGCTTTGATGATCTATAGGTCTTAAGTCGGTTGGTTTTATATTCTTTTCAGTTTTAATTTCATTGTACTTTAACGTGTGCTTTGCTCAAAGCTACATATTGCCCCAATGTATGTGATCCAAATTTCTAGACATAAACCCGCGTAACGCACGGGTGCTAAAAACTAGTATTAATTAGCAACAAGTTATTGGACAACACAGTAAAATTCATTATTAGTATTTTGTATTAGTCAATTCTAAGTGTTGGCCAAAATCTGTGTTCGTGATAATTAAATTTCCTTTTATGGAAAGTTAATGTTTGTGTAGTTCTGTGATGTTGGTGTTATGTCTTTAGTTATATATTTATGGTATCAAGAGCATTAGACGCATTAGTTCACTTGGTTAGGTTTCGATAAAGTGTCTACTTTTAGCAAGTTCGGCCTTCGGCGGGACTTCGAGTTACCCTATGTCCTTAGGGGTTATGTATTTATTTAGATATGAGATTTAATGATTTTATTTTGAATCAACACGTCATAAGGTTACAAAGTTAACAACGTCGGCTATCCCCGGTGTTGTTGGGCTTTATCCATATGTTTTGAAAATATAGTTTACACAAACCAATACCCTTGTAATTAAGACATCAAAATTTTCAGAATATATATATATATTATAAAAATAAGTTATATCCAAATATGCTTTTTCAGTAAGTTTAGTGTTCCACAAGTTTAGTTTGTGTTCTTTCTTTTAGCGTTTATTTTGGCAAAAACCGAGTTAAAGACATAGCTAGTTTTTGTAAATAAGTGAACGCTAAAATTAGGATTTTATTGACTTATATTTACTGTCAAAAGTCAGAAATCTCATTTCTTTGTATTTTTCAAAATGCTTATTCGGTTTATGTCAGTTATACTGTAACACGCGTTTAAACGATCATTATTGACAAAAGGTGTGCTATATCTATACAAAAATGTTTTAAACCATTACGATAAAGAGTTTTAGATATAACTTTCTGGAAAAATATCCTTTTTATATTTTTGAAGCATTTAAGTCTTTAAAAGTTGGCCCGTCTGTCGGTTTTAACGAAATGACACTTTTAAGCTCTTAAACGGGTCCTTTTATATAACTTATATTTAGACATTTTAACTCATAAAATTTCTGTTTCAAGTTAATACTTTTATATTTAAAGTTTTTGAGAAGTAGCTCGTTCCCAAAAATGCTCTTTCGTTATGTTTTTAACAAAGAATAACTTTTGGTCATATAACATGTTAAGACCTATTATAATAAATAAAAATGGTTTTTTTTCTTTTACATTTTATGGGTTTTAAAAGATATTCATGGCTGCATTTTCGCTAACGGGCCCAGTTTTGGCCTGTTTGGGTTCTAGTTCGGTTTTAAAAATTATTATTCATGTAAAACGGCTTCGTGTCAGGTTATAAATTATTAAAATAATATTCTTAGGGCTGTAAAAAGATGTTACAATATCACTTAGGTTTCTGGGTTTCTTTCTCAATTAAACGGGTTACAAAAGTGGCGGTTTTAAAGGTTTTATCACACGATATATGTAACATTCGTTACTTTGACCCATTTCGAATTTTCGGTTTTTGTTTATATATATATACATGTATATATATATACATATATATATACACATGTATATATATATATATATATATATACACATGTATATATATATATAAACATATATATTATTTTATATCTCAAGTTCATTTCACGTATTTTACGTGTCATTCGTTATTTTTTAATTGGGTTGTATTTATAATCGTTAAACCAACCTATTTCGCCGTTTCAATATATTCGTGATTAACGTTCATCATTAATATAATATACACGTGGATTACGTTTATCAATCGTTCGTTTCTTATTTATTTTGTTCAAATAACAAATCTACGGGATTTAAAGTTTATATTTGAATGAGTCGCAATAATACATTATATATCCAAATTATAACTTCTCATTACGTTTATTAGCGCATCTCGAAGTTCGTCCAATTCGTGAATTATATTAATCTTTTCATTCTTAAAACATTTCAAAAGTATAAGGTTTATAATGTAATTATAATATAAATTATGTTTAAAGTTATATGAAAGATCAGGGGCCAGATGTGAAAATTCATCTAAAATATAATTATTTTAATTTAAGTGCATCCCATGTCCGTTTCCCCCTAATCATCACAGTTTTCCAGCGAGCTCATTCCGGCGGCCGTGTATCACTCCAGCGGCCTTTAGAAACTCAGTAGAACGCGCGAAATAAATCAAATTAAAACTCCTAACGTATTTAGATCAATCCAGCCAACTCTAATCAACGCAAATAACGACCTAATTCAGTGTAATCTAATCCCGTAAAACTCGCGAACGACCGAAAAACATGTCAATCGTAATAACGAACATTTAATCTTTTACGTTGCAATTGACCCTATAAATAGGTCCTAAATTAGTATCTAAACTCGTCCCAAACATCGATTACATCGAAACACTCTCTAAATTTCTTAATTAACCCGTTAAAGTTCGTATTCCGACAACTATGGTTCATCACCAAATCATCACAATACCAGGTTAATTTTATATAGTTTTGAATTGTTTTTAGCCAACAAACAAAACCCCTAACTTTAATTGATCATACATGGAACCGTTTAAGGGAATTGGATCTAGGGTTTGGGTAATGTAGAAGATGAACTTTTAAAGTGGTTTAAATATTTCTAGTTCTAGCATTCTAATAAACTTTCAAGATTGGTCCACTGGTTACAAACCTATGTTATGGGCCTCAAACCCCGGTCATGGCATTTATGTTTTTGTTATATTTTCCTTTCTTTCTCATATATATATATATTAAATCATTAAAAATTAAAAAGAAAAAGAGAAATTTTTTAAATTAAATAAAATTATTTGTTAGTTAATAAAATTAATTACAAAATTTATGTTACCTTTTCCCATCCAAAAACCCAACTTTTCATATTCGTAACGCTTGTAAAATCCGTAATAATTATTTTCGTTACATGAACTATTTATTTATTTTTCGTTTTAAATTTGCCTCAAGTTCAATTGCCAATAAAACCCGTAATCCATAAATATCATATTTAAATAATAATTTATTAGTTGAAATAATATTTAAATAATATTATACAATAAATTTCATAAACGTTACAATATTCAAATTTAGCGTTAAACTAATAATATTTCTGTTAAATCCCATATTAAAATTAGTTTTTATTGCGAATTCGTTAACATTAACTTGACAACTCTAATTTGTTAATTGTAATTCGTTCGTTGAACACTAATTCGTTAGCTTGTATTTCACTAAATCGTTAAATATAGATTTATAGTTCGTTAGCTTTTAAATCCTTCAACTTTAGTTCGTTAACATTACTATTTAAAAATTTCATTAAACTTAAAAATAATAATAACATTATTATAAGGCCATAAATGTGAATGAAACATATTAAAATAACGTAAATCCCTTAAATTAAATTATTCTTTAATTTTATCAATCCCGTTAGTTAGATTTCGTTTTGTTTCAATTATAGTTCGAGAAGTTCGGTTGCTTCGGTCTTGTTATCATGCTTACGGTTTTTATTACAAGTTTATCGTTGATTTCGAGGTGAGTTTCTCACAACCCCTTTTTAAACGTTTTCATATTTTGGGGTAGCATATGTATCCTACAAAACTTCAAGTATTTATGATTTCGATTACAAACTACAATTCACTATATGGACTTATGTGTTTACTTGATTACTTGCTCAGTGGTTGCCTCAATAAGTATGATCATATGCCCCCATTTGCACTTAGGTCCATTTGTATCAAGTGAAAAAGGGCCTCATTATGCGAGTACGTTGGTTGTTATCAACTGGAAAGGACCTTACTTGTGCGATTACCCGAGATACGTTGGTTGATACCAACTGGAAAGCATATTACTTGCTCGTTTGTCACTTGTTCATGAATTGTATGATTTTTACGTATTACATCAAACTGTGGGAATCTCACCAGCTATGTTCATAGCTGACTTTATTTTATACATATGTTACAGGTGTAAAGATACGAGGATGAAAGTTAGAAGACACATAGCATGCCTATAAGATATTCAAAGAACAACTTATCATTTGTTTATTTATTGGTTACAACTTGTATTATTTGGTAAACTTGTGTTACATGAAGATTTAAATGAAATAATGTTATTATGGTCACCTAATAATATCACGTGTGTTTGAGCAATCTATACGTCACACTCAGGCGTTTCCACTTTAGCCGGGGTGTTATAATATAATGTTAACTCTTGGGGCAGATTTACACCAAGTTTAAGGACTTAAATAAAGCGTGTTGAGTTAAGATAGAGTAGAGAAATACACTAATGATATTATCAATTTTGTGTTTATATATTTAGATTTCTATATAAAGCGTTTTGAATTAATATATCACTAGGTTAGAGCCCGTAATACACACGATTGAAAAAATCTATGAAAGTAAAAATTATTATATGTAATAGGTAAATTTAATTATTTCATATAATAATTTTTATTTATTCTTTTTAATAAGTTTTTGATATATTTATCCACTATTAACTTTAAGGTGCAAATCAAAATTTGGTGTTTAATTTATTTTAAAAATAAAACACACATACGAATATTATTATATTACATTTTGTGTGTATAAAAATAATAATTTATAACTACATGTTGTAACAAATTTTAAAACTAAATTTGCAATGATGAAGATTTGGTTGTAAAACTAAATAATTATCTTTTAATAAAAAGAGAAATATTTAACATGAGATAGTGAATTAGAGAACTGCTACACATACAAAAATTATAGAAAAATGCAAATTTTAAATGAATTTTTAATGTGATATCAGCATATCCCTTTGTAAAAATCGTATGTTTTTGAATGAGAAAAGAAATGGGTGTTTGGATACAATACTAACTTGTTAGCACAATTAATTAGTGTATAGTTACTCCCATTTAAACGAAGGTTAATGTTCATAATTGTTAAACTTGCATTGTCATTAAAAAACTTTTTGAAATGAAAAATATCTTGCTTGAAAACTGTAGAATGTATTTGATATCCCTGTCAATAAATAAGTATATAATAATCAATATATGTAATATTAATTTAAAAAAAAAACAGATAAATATTACCGATTGATGCATGACCACCATTTCAATATGATAGTCCTTATTGGCATATTTCTTATCCTTTACCATCGACACACTTAAGACTTAAACCTTAATTGTAGATTAAACCTTAACTGTAGATTGAGAGGTTATAAGTACATCAATTTCATTAAGCATTGTAAAGTTTTGAACCTCCGTTGTCTTGCGAAAAACAAAATAATTACAATATAATACTATTTGCAAATTAATTAAAAGAATAAATTAATAAAAACTTAAAAAGTATCGTACGTGAAATTGTGAATGCATATAAGATGATTTAAACACGGTGAAGAAAAATGCATGGTTGATATGTCGCTTATATAGTCATTAGATATATAGCTATTTTTGTTAAATATAGTCTAAATAAAAATGTATAAATGCTAATTAATTTTAAGATCAATTTTATTTTTATTTTGAGCTTAAATTTAGGAAGAGTTGAATGCATTATAATGAAAAATATTTTGTGTTTAAATATGTGTTTGAAAACGAACATATTTCACAAAGAAAACATTGTTTTTATAATTTTATAATGAGTAAAGTGTCATTTTCGTCCTTGTTGTTTGGCAAATAATGCGAATTTAGTTCAAAAGTTTATTTTTTGCATATGAACCATCCAGGTTTCCCAATTCTTGCCAATTACATCCAAATCACTAACCCCCGTTAAATTGAATCGTTAAGTTAGGGGTAGAAATGTCGTTTCACTTTATTTATTACATGAGTACAGTGCCAAAATCGTCCCTGAAGTTTGGGCACATTTGCGAATTTCGTCCAAAAATATTTTTTTCGTAATTAGACCCTCGATATTTCCCAACCGTTGCCAATTTTGTCCAAATTGTTATCTCAGTCTAATTTAAATGTTAACTCAGGGATGATACTGTCTGTTAACATGTTTATTTACAATATTATTATTATTATTGCATTGAGCTAAACCCTTTACATGACTAAAAATAAAGAAGAATAAACAAACAGATACTATATTGGATTCAAACATAGGAATCATGAGATATTATATATGTCATCGAGCAAACACATAATAATAATAACAACAATAATAATAATGTAAACAAACATGTAAAAGGATAGTAACACCCCTGAGTTAACAGTTGAATATAGACCGAGTTAACAATTTGGACGAAATTGGCCACGTTTGGGAAAAATCGAGGGTCTAATTGCGAAAAAAAAATTTAGACGAAATTCGCAAATGCGACCAAACCTCAGGGACGATTTTGACACTTTACTCATATAATAAAGAAATAGTGAAAAGACATGTCTACCCCTGACTTAACGATTAAATTTAATGGTGTTAGTGATTTGGATGCAATTAGCAAGAATTGGAAAACGCGGATGGTCCATATGCAAAAAATAAATTTTTTGGACTAAATTCGCATAATTCACCAAACCACAAGGACGAAAATAGCACTTTACTCTTTTATAATTTTCCAAATATTACCAATCAAAGTATAGATAATAACTTTATACAAGCATTAACTAAATAAAAACATATTAACTAAATAGAAACATTAAAAGATTACATGAAACAAAAATATCAAGAAGAAAAAAGGAATTATTGAGTTAAAAATTTGTAGCTAAATTCTATAATATAATTGAAATATTAGATGTTATTAAAACTTATTAAAATGTATTAAATATTATCTAAAGCTTTCAACACATATAATAAAATATATTGCAGTTTGAAAATATCATAAAATATAATTAAAATTATGTGATAGCAAAATATTATTTATTGTTGAATAAATGGTGTAAATTAATATCATCGTTTTAACAAAATGTATTATATTATTTCAAATTTGACAAGTATTTTGGATTTGAAATTTACTAAATTTATAGTGCAATAATGTAATGTTATAATTAGGGAATTTAAAAGTCTAAAGTCAAACCTATTCAATTTTAACAAATATTTTGGGTTTGAAATGTATTATTAATAAAAATTTAATGGCTAATATGTGGAAATTAGATATATGAAAACTTGATAACATAGAACCCTATGTGGACAAGCTAGGTGAATGACATGCGTACACATGGTATTGCTTTAATAGATTAGCAAGATATTTAGAGAAAATTCTTGTTTACGTCTTTGTGGTTGGAGGGCGGGCACACATTGTGTCCCTCCAAAAAAAAAACTAGTTGAGCCCCTATGATTCCAACAATGACCGAGTGAGTCCCTCCGCTACCTTTCCATCCACGGAAAAGACGAAATTACCAATATGATCTTTAATATGATTAGTATGAGTCCTTGTGGTTTGTGGTCTTGCTCATACTATAAATTTCCCACCAAGTTATTAAAAAAACTAATCGAACCGAACTTTATTAACAAAACTAATCGAACCAAACGTTATTAAAAACAACTGATTGAACCGAACTTTATTAAAATAACTAATCGAGCCAATTAACTTAAAAAAAACTAATCAAACAGAGTTTCATTAACAAAACTAATCAAACCGAACTTTTTAAAATAAATAATCGAGCCAAACTTTTTAAAAAACTAATCGAACCAAACCTTTATTAAAACGACTAATAGAGCAAAAAAAAAAACTAATCGAACCAAACTTTATTAAAATAAGTAATTGAGCCAAACTTTTTAAATGAGACTAATCAAACCAAACTTTATTAAAAAGCTAATTGAATCGAATTTTATTAAAAACTAATAGAGCCGACTTTATTAAAATAACTAATCAAACTGAACATTAAAAAATAAGAGAAAAAAAAGAATCTTTTTTCGTTACGGATCAGCAACATCTTCTTACGATTGTTGCACAATTGCATAAGAGATCATAGAACGTTTAGATGCATGCATCATGAGCATCCGATCGGGATATTGGATTTTAATAATCCAAACTTTGGCTTTTTAGTTGGCATTAATCTTAACTTAATAAATTCCTTATGTTAATCTCAACTTTCACCGTACCGGCATCCACTGAGCCTTTTCTTAACGGAGATAACTAGTTAGTTTTGAAGCAAAATATGTCATTTCTCCAAGTTGATGTCATAAAATAAAACTTTTGTTTATTATAACCCAAGTCTAATTTTCTTCTTCAACTAGGGGTGCAAATGAGCCGAGCCGAGCTCAAGGTCAACTATGCTCAAGCTCGCCTTGTTCAACTCACATAGAGCTTGAGCTCGAGCTCGGCTCGTGAGTGGTTTTTCAAGCTCGAGGTCAACTCGGTTACTATTTATTAAACAATTTTTAGATATTTTATAATTATTTTATATATGTTTTTAATTATATGTAAGACCCCAAAACCCGGGAATCAAATAGTTGGTAATCACACTATAAAATTTATATGAAAACGCCAAAGTGAATTTGATCTTTAAAACATATAGGTTATCTTTTAAGCATAGATAAACGCAAAAACCGCAATTGCCGATATTTTTGTCCACTTAAACCCAGCCACCAGCCTATCAAGCCCCCAATCATATTTAACAATTAAGTTTAAGTTATATAAAAACATGGGTCTCACACTCAAAGAGTTACAGCTCCACTTACCCCCATCTCAAGCATAACCAAGACAATTAAAACCGGGTTGAAGCAGACTGGTTCAATCTATCACCGTAAGCTAAGAACCCTTTAATGGTAAGAAGAAAATGTACTTAGGTGGAATTTATATGGATGAAAGGTCAAATGAGGTCGTACGAGCAATACCTAAACTTAAAACTATATTAGCGGATTTCGGCCTAACATTATTTCACCCGAGCTGCAACCCAGTATATGACGGTCCAAGGCCTCCACCCTTAGTATTTCCTAAAAAATTATTTTATTGACTAAGAACCTCGAACCCCAATAGTGTATCCTCAGAGTCACCATCCATTGGTAACACGTAATCTCTCGGCCCCGTCTATTATGTGCCTTTGGGACTCTTTTCCTATTTTTTTTATTTTTTATGAGAATGCTTCTTTGGCATTTTGCATTGTATATAACTTTCTCATTTTTTTATAGTTGCACCTTTTTAATGTTCGTGCAAACAATACTTTGTGCTCTTAGGATTCTTTTACCTAAAATATATAACTATTTTCTAAGCTCGTATAAAAATGGACATGGCGGGGCGCCACAACTCATTATTTACTTTCATAAAACAGAGTGGTGTGCTAATTTAATGCATTTAATTCTCACCACCTCAAGGTAGTCAGATTACGGTAATACTTTTCTATGCCTTATTGAATTTTCAGCTTCACCGTCCCACCTCAAGATGAGAACCCACAAAGTTTATGATCTATTAGGTATATTAATAATATTCAAGGGAAACTTTTCAAAGCTACTTGGGCATACCGACACATTCCAAGCTTCGTGCGTTATCTTTTATTTAATCTCATATATAATAGTAGTTTTAAAAAACCAATCTCAAATTTTTCTATCATTTTTCATTATTTGTAAAAATTTTCGTTAAATTTTTGGGACATTTTTCAAAAATTTTTTTATTTTCCGTTTTTTTTATAAAAACGTCAATTTCCCATCGCTACACTTAAATGTCACATTGTCCTCAATGAGGCAGGAAAAAGACAAAAAAAATAATAAAGCAGACATTCAAATATAAGTAAAGTGGAACAGACTCCCCTGGTAAATATGACGATATTGCCTTGCGAGTCGTGTCCCGTGCTCTCCATTTTGATTATGAACAAAAGCATAGCTCAATAAAGTAATCTCTGACGAATGAAAGCAGCGATCCGTAAGCAAGCGACAACGGCATCCCCACACTTGAATCAAACCATGTATCATCAATCAGCCAATAACATCCTCGGAGCAGCAACCTGAAAGCAAACCAAGAAGCAAACAGCACAAGAAAGCAAGAAACACCAAAAGTAAAAATAAAAATAAAAACAAAACATACTACCCGGGTTGCCTCCCGGGAAGCGCTAAGTTTACAGAAGAGTCTTCAGCCGGACTCACTCCTGAAATATCAATCAGGAGGCTTTTCTTATATCCAACTGGTCTAAGCCGTTTAATCCGACGTTCTTAACCAAATAACTCACAGCGAAACTAAAAAGTAATTTAAAGCATTCAAACGGGTCGAACCACCAATACTTAAACTTACCTGGACCAAACCTTATACGTGACATATAATGAGGAAAATGGTTATTCTTGCATTTCAGTGTTGTCATATAACTCTTAATGTACCATCTTTGAACCCTCAAAACGTGCTGATCAAAGCATTTTCGCGCTCGCTTATGTGGTTTTCTAAATTCCGGGGGCGATCCACTATCTAGTTCCTCCACGGACCTGCTAACCTTCATATGATGTGACAACTCAACTAACACCATATTCTGATCCTCCTCCATTGCCACATCCTCTTCTTTTTCGTTTGGTGGACGCTTGATCTCCATTGCTGGCTTGCCCATGATTAGCGCCTCTAAGTAGATAAGATCGCCAACAGGGTCAAATTCTTCATCTTCTTCATAAACTGGAAAACCCACCAACTCATCACCAAACTAATCCTCCCAAGATGGTGCATGCTCCTCCTTTGCGTCATCTTCCATCTGGTCAAGTGGCTCCTCAACAGCATCTTCACTTAGATCCGTGTAATCCACCGTCTTCAATTCCATATGCTCTATCACACCCTCATTATCATCACTCCAGAAGTCATCAATGGGATACTAATCGGTAGATTTAACTTCTTCCTGAACCGGAGGTGGGACTGGCTCGTCCGTTATCGTCTTTGGTTCCAAAGTGATATCCTCACATACAACCTCATCCTCTTCATAAACGACTTGCTGCTTCTTGTAAGAAAACTTTCAATTTGATATCTAGCACTCAACTCATCTAACCTAGCTTCTAGTTCTTCTAATTTTCGGAGTCTTTCTATTTCAATCAACTTATCAAGCCTAGCTTCTATTTCCTCTAATTATTGATGTTTGTTTATTTCTATCAACTTATCAAGCCTGGATTCCATTGCCTCTAGTTTTCAAGCTCTTTCACGTTCCTCTTCTTCAACTCTCTCCAACAATATCTCTTTCCAACATATTCGATATAAACTACTCCTAAACTGACTCGATCTATTGAACATATTAACTAGACTCAATAAAATGAAACAGAAACTAAATTATCCTAAAGACGACTAGACACGCTAAATCTAGGACACAAACTATCTTAACACTATCTAAGACACACAAATACAAATAAGACCAATTAATCAATTAAGTTCAATCAAATCCAGTTACGCTATCGCCTAAGTATCCCCGGCAACGACGCCAAAAACTTGATGTGCTGAAAGCGGTCTATTAAAACCTAACCTAACTTAGACACTCTAGTTTTAAATTTATAAATCTAGACTCTTCTAATGCTAGACCACTAGACATGCAAGTGTACCTATCGACTTCAGTAAATCCTAATGAAGTCCTGATATCGAACCCACAGGACACTAGCGACACCTAAACTAGACTCTGACTAATAACTTAAATAGATAGATTTAATTGATTTTTGTGTTTTTTCTATATTAACTATAAACTAAATAATACTTAAACTAAAACTGGCACATAACTATATATGAACAAATTGGACTGGATCTTATATAAGGGAAAGCAACTACCTAAGCAAGGAATCCTACTAGTCAACTCGTAAACTCTCGGAATTGAATTTATGATTAAAACCAGATTCTAAATATATGAAACTTAAGGAATAGCTAAAGTATGCTAGATCACCTCCCGGTCTCACCAACAATACCTAAGAACCCTAAATATCATGTAAAGCTCAACCGTTTAATGGTTTGGATCACCTCCCGGTCTCAGCTTACCTAACTATGCTAAGGTACCCAAAGATTAAATTACCTCCCGGTCTCTCTAATCACAATATTCCCTAAGACGTAAAGGGTATTCTTATTAAATTCGGTTACAATTCGGATCTGTAAGAATCTAAAGGAATCTAGGGCAACTCACTCTCATGCAATCACTACCCAAACAAGCAAAAGATCAAAACAGACTACACTTAATTACCTCTCGGTCTCTCAAGTGGCAGAATATAAGATATCTTTAAACTGTCAATTACCGTTCCTATGGAATATGTTAACTATAGACCATAAACTAGCTGTAAACACACAGTAAACAACCTAATACGCATCCATACATGAAAGACGTTCACAAAGATGCATATGGAACAATAAGTTGATTATAAATTAATACCAAATACGCATGTGCGTCACAACCAAATATAACAAAAAACTTTACCAAAGAAAAACCAATCAATAAATAATCCAAAACAAAAAATAACACGAGTCTAAAAAGTATTCATCCAAACCCAGGCGGTATAACAGTTTAGCCGCTCATAATAAACGATGAAACAGAGACAAAATATAAGTCACGGTTCATTGTAAAATAAATAAATATAGTTGAGCTACTATCACGTGAGCTTAAATTAATTAAGGTGTTTGTTTGCTTCTTTAATTCTTTCTCTTTGAGCCGTTGACTTTAGAGCTAGCTCCTTGCCTTTTTTTTCTTTTGTTTCGAACTTTCGAATTCCTTCACTTCTTTCACTGTAGCTTTCTTTCTTCTCTTTTTATTTTCTCCCGTGGACTTTTTTTTTCTTGATTGACCAGCCACCACAAAGGGTGGCGCCCACCCTTAAAAGTCCAATATGCCTCGTTCTATTTATAAATTCCTTATCCCAAAAATACCTAAAACTTCACCGTCACTCCTTGTAATTTATGACCCATATTCAATAATTCTCTTAATATTTATTTAAAGCCCATGTAAGTTTTAACGATTTTCTTTTATTTTTGCTTAGCATATCTAAAAAATTTGTTGCCATCACTATTATTTCCTCAATTTAATATATCATCACATTATTTTCCATGCATTTGATCTTTTACTTGTGTCTGAGCATTACTCTATATTTGTGCTGCTATAAAAAAATCAAACTAATTTAATAATAATAATAGTTGATTCGTTTATCGGTTTCAAATATAGCAAAAATGTCTCTTTTAGTTCGTTGTCTCTTCGACTCTTTGAAAACCAAATATAAGCCAACTAGAGGATTTTTCATAAAAAAAAAAACTTTAAAACCACTCAAAAGTGTGAGAAATAGTTCTAATATTTATATATAATTTAGCCTATATCAAACTTATATATAATATCCCTTATTAAAATAACTAATCAAACCAAACTTTATTAAAAAACTAAACGAACCGAACTTTATTAAAATAACTATCGAGCCAAACTTAAAAATACTAATAGAGCTAAACTTTATTGAAAATTAATCAAACCAAACTTCATTAGAAAAAAACTAATTGAACCAAACTTTATTTAAATAACTAATCGAACCAAACTTTATTAGAAAAAACTAATCGAACCGCACTTTATTAAAAAACTAATCAGGCCGAACTTTATTCATCAAAGGACCATAATCCATCATCAATTTGATCTAAAACTTGCTAATTTTGACAGATGAATCGAGCTACCATCATTCAACTCAACTGTCGTAAAACCAATTCTGGTTTCGTACTACTTGGCCACCAGCTGACACATAAAGAGATCGACCCTCAATATTGACTTGCATACAGTGCAGAATACTCTACAATCAGTTGGGGAATTGATATCGAAGGGTTGAAAAACCGTGTTAAACGATGTGGCCTGTACGACGCGAAACAGGGTAGCGCTAACATCGTAAATAGGGGTAATTGGGAAGGAAGATTAATCAGGGTTTAGAATAGGGATAGTATAAGAAAACGATTGTTTGAGATACGAAACAATATGACGGACAGTTGGTCATCAAATGACGGGATGGTGAAGGTGATGGGGTGGTGGTGGATTATAGGGGAAGATGTTGGATTATTCTCCATTTCCAATTCCTTTCTTTTATTACTATTACTTTCCAATTCAAAATTCTCACCCACATCCATGGCAACGCTACGACCCATGATTCACTCTCAAATCCATCTAAATTACCATTCATACATGTACACTAAATCATCATCTTTACGCTTATCCCCCCATTTGTATAATTCATGGGGCAGAGGGTTAGGCTTTATGAAAATAAGTTGTAACATTAGTAAAATATTATGCAAAAAGAGTGAAAGTGAGAGTAATAAAGTCAGTAAGAAGACAGACCATAAGGGTCACAAGAGGGGGAAACCGATTATTCAAGCGCCAGAGATTACTGTATTATTGCTGCAGTTAGGTGTTGTCATGTTTTCAATGAGGTTGTTAAGGTTAAGTATTCCGTTGCCCGGGTCGGACCATAAGGTTGCGAGTGATTTCGTGCGTGTGCCGTATAGCGAGTTTTTGAATAAGGTTTGTAGTGATCAGGTGCAGAAGATGGAAGTTGATGGTGTGCATATAATGTTTAAGTTGAAGCAAGAATATGGTGGTGAGGACAGTGATGGTAAAATGCAGGTGAACACGGTGGTGCCTACGAAGAGGGTTGTGTATACGACGACCCGTCCTAATGATATTAAGACTCCTTATGAGAAGATGGTGGAAAATGGTGTGGAGTTTGGGTCTCCGGATAAGAGGTCGGGTGGGTTCTTGAACTCTGCATTGGTAAGTCATTGTTTTGTAGGTTGATTTTAAGTTGAAGATTGTTATTAAGTTGCCTGGTTCTGTTTAATGTCAAGAAGGTGAATCTTTTGTTAATATGACATTAGATAATCTGGTGATGTAGATACTCAACTTCACTCAAGAGGGTAATAAATCATTTTAAAGTTGATTAATTTTTATGTAAATTATGTTTCTTTAATCTTTCTACTATCAATAAATATCATGTGAATCTTTTCAAAGCCACTACTTTCTCTACCTGCATCACCAAACACTATGATTATCTTGGATTAGTTCTTGTAGGCTTTTCCAAAGGCCTGTCTTGTTTAATTTTCTTGCTTTAACTATTGATCTCTACTAGATCAATCGTGTATGCTAGATTATTTGCTAGCCATTAAATCTGATCTCATAGTCAACAAATAGTATCAATAAAACAAGTAAAACCCACCTGTATTTTATTAGGTTAGAACTTGGAAGTATTCTTACTTGATTCGTGGCAAAATATGAATTTGGTGTAACCGAAGATATTAATATTAAACTACATACAATGTTGGCATTGAGAAATAAAAGGTTGGTAGTTTCTTCAGATCTTATGAAATCATGGGATATTATTATTCTTTTAAAAATAAATCATATTTTGAGTTAAACTGGGATACCGTAAGGAAAGTTTGTTAGTTACATTACATGATAGAGATATATATACACAGCCTATTCGGTTGGCACCAAATTTTGGGTTAAACTACAAGATTCTCAATTTTTTGCATCTAATGAATGTTTTGGTCAGTGATTAGTTGTTTATCGTATCTAACATTACTTCATTTTTACAGGTAGCTTTGTTTTTTGTTGCTGTAATAGCATGGCTACTTCAGCGTTTCCCTGTTAGCTTTTCTCAGCAGGTATACAATATCATCTATAGATATTTAATTCTCAAGCATCTTGATTAATTACTTGCTGCCGTCACACATAGCATACCCCTGGTCAGTTAAGAAACCGCAAGCCAAGTGGTTCTATCGGGTCAAAAGTTTCTGAAGAAGGCGAAGTCATCACATTTTCAGATGTTGCTGGTGTTGATGAGGCTAAGGAGGAACTTGAAGAGATTGTAGTAAGTTCACGGCCCGTTTTTCGATATATTGTAATTAACATGGCTTTCTAATTTGATAATTTTGTTGTATGGCATAATAACAATCAACTTATCAGGAATTTCTCAGAAATCCAGACCGATATACACGACTTGGTGGTCGTCCTCCTCGAGGTGTGCTCTTGGTGAGCTTAAATTGGTTATTAATATTAAATTAAGAAATTGTTTATCGTACCTGATAGATTAGGGTATCTTACAGGTCGGTCGTCCTGGGACAGGTAAGACACTTTTGGCGAAGGCAGTCGCTGGGGAAGCTGAAGTACCGTTCATTAGTTGTTCTGCAAGTGAGTTTGTAGAACTTTATGTTGGTATGGGAGCATCACGTGTTAGAGATCTGTTTGCAAGGGCAAAAAAGGAAGCACCATCTATCATATTTATAGACGAGGTTGACTTTTAGCGTTATTAATATATTAAATTCTCGGTTATAATGTTTCATATTTGCAGATTGATGCTGTAGCCAAGAGTCGTGATGGTAGGTTTCGAATTGTTAGCAATGACGAACGAGAACAAACATTGAACCAACTGCTCACGGTATAATAATGCCAAAATTACTTCTTTTTCTTTTTTTTTGTTTTTGTTTTTGTTTATTCGACATTTTAATTACACGTGTTTTGAATTATGCTGCAGGAGATGGATGGTTTTGACAGTAATTCAGCTGTAATTGTTCTTGGAGCAACAAACCGTGCTGATGTATTGGATCCGGCACTTCGCCGACCTGGGAGATTTGATCGTGTGGTCATGGTTTGTCTTCTTCTCTTATTTGGTATTTATCTTTCTAATATTTCTTTATTAAATAGTAGCAATTTAGTTATCTTCGAATGCTTACTTTTTGTCATGAAAACCGTCATTTGGTATTTAGGTAGAAACACCCGATAGGGTTGGAAGACAAGCAATTTTGAATGTGCATGTTTCTAAGAAAGAGCTTCCTATAGGAAATGATGTTGATCTTGCTAATATTGCTTCCATGACCACTGGTTTCACCGGGTAAGCATTAGAAACAATATTTGACATATTTCTATGATGTCTGTTAAAACTTAAATGCCAATTCTATAATTTGGTATGCAGTGCGGACCTTGCAAATTTGGTAAATGAAGCTGCTTTGTTGGCAGGGAGGCAAAATAAAGTTGTCGTGGAGAAAATCGACTTTATTCAAGCAGTCGAACGCTCAATTGCTGTAAGTCTCTTCTATCATTCTCTCTACATTAAAGTTCAAAATTCGGTTTGACTTTTAATCGGTCAAATGAATAATTTTATAGGGTATTGAAAAGAAAACCGCAAAGTTGCAAGGTAGTGAGAAAGCAGTGGTTGCTCGTCATGAAGCTGGCCATGCTGTAGTAGGCACTGCGGTTTCCAAACTTCTTGCAGGACAACCAACTGTTGAGGTAATAAGAAATATATCTTTACGCATAATACTGGTCTTAATTATGATTAGTAACAATATGTTTATGTATTTTTTTATTTTTCAGAAGCTAAGCATACTGCCTAGGTCCGGGGGGGCATTGGGATTTACTTATATTCCTCCAACAACCGAGGACAGATATTTGCTTTTCGTGGACGAGTTACGGGGACGTCTGGTCACTCTTCTCGGGGGACGTGCTGCTGAAGAAATTATTTACTCTGGTCGTGTGTCAACAGGTGCACTCGATGACATACGTCGAGCCACCGACATGGCGTACAAGGCTATTGCTGAATATGGTCTCAGTCGGACCATTGGCCCGCTTTCATTAGCAACACTTTCAAACGGTGGCATGGATGATTCGGGAGCATCTGGTTTTGCAAAAGGACCAGGTTTCTTTTTTCTATCTAAATCGTGAATTTAAATAACTAATTTTACTTTATTTTGAAAGTTAATTGATGTAGTGTATGAAAATATAGGGGCACTTGGTGGATCTTGTTCAAAAAGAAGTTAAATTGATGCTTCAGTCAGCACTGGATGTGGCACTTTCTGTCATGCATGCTAATCCAACTGTTGTGGAGGGGCTTGGTGCTTATCTTGAAGGTTTGGTAGCGGGCCGAAACATTTGTGTTCTAGTCCTTTTGCTTAATTATTATAATCATAACATGTTTTTTGTTGTAGAGAAAGAGAAAGTTGAAGGAGAAGAGTTGCAAGAGTGGTTAAAGATGGTGGTTGTGCCCAAAGAACTTGCTGAGTTTGTTAGAGGCACAAATGAAAATTTTCTACCTCTACAATCGGCGGCATCTGATCTATAGCGAATACTGTAACATATTTATCTATCTGCAACTTTGTATATTCAAACAGTGGGGCAATTAAGATGTTAACATATACAGTGACCTCATGCTCTTTAGTTGCAGATTATTGGAATTATATAAATTCATTTTTTTCCTCATTTTTTAGTCAATCCCAACTTGTTCGGGATGATGATGTTCGCATATAACACAAGTTTTAATTTTCTGCGACTTTTCAACAGTAAAATTGAAAGCTTTCGGTTGATTATATGGTTTTGTTCTTGTAGGCTCACTTAGCTCAAAATTTTGTTTTCATGCTATGAGGACTAGGGTATAAATACGTTATTTTGACCAAAGTCTCACGGTTGATTATATGACGTGGCCTTTTAAGTTGAAAGTCTCACGGTTCTTGGCTGGAACCACGAATTATCATGGTACACTAGTTTAGTAGTTCTTGTACAACATGAAACTACATCCAACAGGAGCTCCAACATGGTTCTAAGGCAACTAACGAGTTACAAGATCAGCTTGCATTGGCTGAGTGACTTATTTAGTTTCAAGATATACTTCTTTCAAGTTCAAATTTAGTGCCTCCACCAATAGGTTGTGATCATAAGAAGGACCATATAGGTTACCTTCGGCTCAAAAGAATGCCTTCGAGAAAATGACTCAAAAATTAAGTGATACGGGTGTGGTAAGAAACATGTACTAGCTCGTTTACATCACCAGTTGTCTTGGTTTAAAAGAAAAAAAGATGGAACTTGGAAGGATTATCAACAACTGAATGAAGCTATTGTAAAGAACAAGTTTTTGGGTGAGCTAAGTGGTGCTACTATTTATGTTCGAAATGCCATCAGATCAGGACGCACGAACTAGATATATACCAAATAGCTTTTAAAACACACCATACCAAATCTCAAATTGAGCCGTAGCAACTCACATCCATCAGTCGCAGTTGATCAGCAATTGATAATTACATACAATTATTTGTGTGCAAGGCTAGTAAAAACTCATGTTTCACTAAATGAAAGGACCCATTTTCACTAATTTTCCAACAACAGAATATTTATCAGGATTACGTATTAAAAATTCGATTGTTTGTACATGTATTCTAAGCAATTTGTCAGATTTTGCATCTAAATCTGTTCATCCCCTCTTGCATTCTGGGATTCTCTCTTTGGATGATTGGATCAAGTTTTCTGTTCCCGTTTTTGATACTCAAGAAATTAAGAATTGTGCACAAGATATATAATTTCAGGAGGAAGAAAATGAAGCCCTTTCTCTATGGTGATCATATTACTATTATTCTCAGCTAAACTAATGACAGTACTTAAATATCAGGACACAACTTGTTCTACAAAATGCCATAAGAGAAAAATGATCAAAAGCTACAACAATTCAATCTTAGAGCACAAACACAATCGGATCATCACTAAAATCCGAAGATTATTCGATGATTAAAGTAAGCAAGCACAAACCCAATAAGTTAGTTTTTAGACTTATTCAGTGTCTTGATAATTAATTCATCACCAATGTTTATAACTAGCCAACAAAAAATTGAGAGCAGATTAATGCATAAACATAATTCTTTAATGTTTTTGCACAAAATATACTTTTGGTAATCAAAGATTAAATGCATGATATCATACCGAACTTAATAAAAATTTGCAGATTAACATAATAATAGCATGATCATTTCTTAGCAAAGAGTCCTCCAAAGCCGCCGAAGCCTCCGTCATTCTTCTTGGGTGGCGGCGCCGTCGTTGTGGTGGTCTTCTTACTGGTAACACTTAACAGTAGTAGTACCACCACCACCACCACCACTCTTACCCTCCACCTTTTGCAATATTGGGTCTGTCTCCACAAACCCATCCTTCTCTAATGCACCCACCAACCAGTCCAAAAACCCCTTCTCCTCATTGCTTCCACCAGAGCCTTTGGTTGCTGTGGCAAATGTCTGTACTCTTCTTGCTCTTGTGTTGCTGATGGTGGCTGCTGGAGCAAAAAACATGTTCAAGGAAGCCATTGTTGTTTTGGGTACGTTTGGTTGTGGTTGTTTGTGAAGAAGATGAAGGGATCAAAGTATATAGAGATAATGGAACTGGTGTGTGCCACAGGCTTTCCACAAGTTGCTTATCCTCTAAAGTTTTTTTGTGTTTTAGAATTAACTTATAAATTAAATATTGTATTATTATTTTTTATAATTCGTGGGGATGAAATTATGAAAATGTGGAGGGGCTCACCTTCAAGTAAATATGGCCAAAAGTTTGACACGTGATATAGTTAGCTTATTCTTAAGTACCAAATGTTCGTAATCAGAATGGACGGAGTCATTCTATATTTTCCTCAATCTCTAGATCCAACTCGTTTTAAGTGCTATACGCTTAGACGCCTTGATTTAATAGTTATAGAGGTAGGATAGTAAACCATCCACAAGTCCGAGGAAGATATCCACGGATCACCAATAACACCTACGGGCCATTGGTAATACCCGCAGGAGAGATTCGTAGACCACAAAAAGCCCCGTATGAGGAAGAAACAATAAAAAGTTCTTAATTGGCGAGGGAAAGCAGTTGTAACAATATAATATTAGAATATTGCTTAAACATTCCATGACAAAGACGTTTCCCTTTATAAAGGATACAAGGGAGAACAGCCAATGAGAAAAGGACAGCCGGACATCCGGTAACAACCATGCACATGACCAGGCTATAACGTCCTAAAAAGGCATGACACGTGTCCATTCAGGTTAAAAAAAGAATCTTCTGGATAATGACAACTCTACCAATTACCTTCCCCCATCCCCCGGCTATAAATACCTTCATCACCATCATAAGGTACTCATTCACTTTTCATATAATACATCAATCACTTTGTACTTTCTCTCCTTAGAGAACAATATTTATTCTCATGCCGCAAGGTGGTTACGGGAAAACTCCCCCTCTTGTCCTTCCCGTATCGAGACTCATGGTGATTTGTTTTGCAGAAATTTAGTTGAAGATCTGATTCAATCTGACCTTAGATTCGTTTAGTAGTTCGTACTTGGTGGAAATACAGATCCGATCCCCACTGGATTAGATCCGTGTTTCTTCATTGGCGCAATCCGTAATTTTTGGCTAAAACAGTTGGTTTTTGTTGTTTCAGTTAAGATGAGTCAAAGTCAGCAAGTTCTAGTGGATACTCCGGTGAGAGTGATGTATGGGTGAAATAGTGTGTGTTAAGTAAGTTATATTGTGCGTTTTGTGTGTTTATATGTCTTAGACACGATTACTTTGAGTGGTTTTAGGTCTGTAGGTGAGCGGAGCTTAAAGGAGTTTAATTGGAGCATTTGAGATGGAATGGAAATGAAGATTTTATTATGTGGAGTGACAGATAATTTGAATACGAAGACGTGGCCGAAAACGGGACGTAAAACGGAACTATAACGAAGAAGTTATTGGCGAAACAGTACGGTGGGGACTGCACTATAAAGCAGAGGCATCTGACCGTAGGCTATGGTCTCCACCGTAGCTTACGGTTGGCCAGACAGGAAATCACAAATTTGAGGTTTTTGCTTATTATTTAAGCTCAGTTAAACCCTATGACGGCTATCCTTCATACCCTAACATACTTGGATGAATTTGGAGCCACTTTCCACCATCCTAACACCTCTCAATCATCACAATCGTCCATGTTATCATCCGTTCAAGAATCAAGAGAACTATTGAAGATGCATATGCGAGGCTAATCCCTTCATGACCATCTACGGGCGTAGGTTTGATTGTTGGCACTCTAAACCTTAACTTTTAGATTTTGTTTATGTGCTTAAAGTGTTTTTGGTAATTGAATGAATGGAAGTTTATCAGTTAACGGTTTGTGGTTATCAACAATTAGGAATGAGTTCTTAGTGTCATTGGCCTGGCTATCTTTAACCATAATACTGAATAAATTCATCAACACCTAAAATTGACAATCAATTAGATTATTGTTTAGCCATGTCAATCATTCGGATTAAGTTCTGATAATCAACATAGTCAAACATGTAGTCTTTTGGTTTAATTTAATCAAACATAGATTATAATCTAATTGGTTTAATTATCTATCCAACTTGCTTCAAAACTTGAAACCTGGAGATTGGTTACCTTTTAATAATTGTTTACAAATCAAAGTAATAGTGTTTTCATTCAACAAATCCTTTAAACCACCTGAGATCGTTTGTCCGCCTAGTGTAATTAGTTATTAAGTATTGAACTTGATTAGCACTTTCCACTGATTCCCTGTGGATTCGACACCTTATTTGTCCTTGCTAGTAAAGGTATTCTATAAATGTTTTTTATTGACCTTTCGACATCGATCAAAATGGCGCCATGGATCGATGTCGAAAGGTCAATAAAAAACATTTATAGAATACCTTTACTAGCAAGGGCAAGTAAGGTGTCGAGTCTACAGGGAATCAGTGGAAAGTGCTAACTAAGTTCAATACTTAATAACTAATTATACTAGGTGGACAAACGATGTCAAGCGGTTTAAAAGATTTGTTAAATGAAAACACTATTACTTTGATTGGTAAACAATTATTAAAAGGTAAACAATCTCCAGGTTTCAGGTTTTGAAGCAAGTTGGATAGATAATTAAACCTAGTGGATTATAATCTTTGTTTGAATCAATTAAACCAAAAGACTAAATGTTTGACTATGTTGATTATCAGAACTTAATCCGAATAATTGACACGACTAAACAATATTCTAATTGATTGTCAATTTTAGGTGTTGATGAATTTATTCAGTATTATGGTTAAAGATAGCTAGGCCAATGACATTAAGAACTCAATCCTAATTGTTGTTCACCACAAACCGTTAACTGATAAACTTCAATTCATTCAATTACCAAAAACACTTTAAGCACACAAACAAAATCCTAAAGTTAAGGTTTAGAGTACCAACAATCCAACAAACTCAACCCTACGCCCGGAGATGGTCACGAACGGATTAGCCTTGCATACGCATCCTCAATAGCTCTCTTTATTCTTGAATGAATGATGACATGGATGATTGTGATGATTGAGAGGTGTTAGGATGGTGGAAAATGGATCCAAATTCGTCCAAGTATGTTAGGGTATGAAGGAAATTCGTCAAAGGGTTGAAGCGGGCTTAAATAGTAAGCAAAAACCTAAAACTTACGAATTTTCCGTCTTAGAAACCGTAGCCTACGGTCACCTCACTGTAAGCTACAGTGGGGACCGTAGCCTACGGTCAGATGCCTCTACTTTATGGTGTAGTCCCCACAGTACTGTTTCGCCCATAACTTCTTCGTTATAGCTCTGTTTTACATCTCGTTTTCGGCCATGTCTTCGTCTTCAAATTCTCTCTCACTCCACATAATAAAGTATACATTTACATTCCATCTCAAATGCTCTAATTCAACTCCTTTAAGCTCCGCTCACCTATAGACCTAAAACCATTCAAAGTAATCGTGTCCAAGACATATAAACACACAAAACACCCGATATAACTTACTTAACACACACTATTTCACCCATACGCCACATTCCCACACTTTTCCATTTTCGTCCCGAAAAAGATTTACAAAGGAATCAGAACCGGAAATTGTTTTTACCAAAAACTTAAATTATTTTTATTAATTATAGATAACACAAAGGCCGCGATTGCCAATATTGCTATCCACTAAAACCCATGCCCTAATACTTACAGGGACAAATAAGGTGTGACAAATTCGTTAGTTTATATGATTAAGCGGGACCCACACCTCAAAGCCCTGAAGCTTTCTTACCATGCTTTATTATGATTTTACTGAGCCAGACCACTCCAACTTGACTTAAACCTTAAAATTAGCTGATCAAAACTTTGTACAACGAACTATACACTTTTAAGCCCATATGCAATAGCTAAAACAATCAAGGATACTATCACCCAACCTAAACTTAAGCATCAAAGTCTACCATAATGGCCATTAGATATTATTAAAGTGCAATTAGGTAACTATCTAGCAAATGGTCTCCATGACAAGACATACCCCCGTTATTAAGAAACACACCAAAGTCCATCTCCATAGGTGATTATGCATGAATTCATCTGTAGGACTTACATATGACGTGTCCCTTGTTGTCCGTTTCTTAATGGTAATAGGATGTGAGCAAGGGGACCCCATATGACTAACAACGTGGATCATTAAGTTAGTAGTGTATTTGCACTTTTAAAGCAATTAATGATAAAGTTTAATGACTTACGTTTGGTAGAAAAACTATGGGTTTTCTCTTTGAGCTGTTTTAATATTCATAAATCCACTTAGGAAATATGACTACCCAGATGATATATTGCATAAAGACCCATGGTCTCCGAACCCTAGGGCATCCCATCAATAAAGGATCTAAGGTGATAAAACCATATGCCTATGAAGCGTTAATCGCTTAAACTAGAAGCATTTTTATTTATGTTTATATGACAAGCCATCTGTATACTCTAACGTTAAGCCTATCCAAGCATTGTTCAATAGTCTATTCATATTTTAACATTTTCTTTTGGTGATTAAATCTAACAAAAGGCTTGAATATGGCCCGACCTTTCATCCCAGTCCTTACACAGGCTTCGCTAAACAAACAAAACCCGAAGATGCTTCTCACTAAAATCAAACAATTAAAGGTTCAATTACGTCAACAACCAAATCGTCATTTCATTCTTAAAGGCTGAGCCTACCGACACATCTCAAATTAAGTGTGTTTCTGCTTTTTTATTTTATTTATTTATTATATATATATATGTATGTGTGTGTGTGTATATATATATACATATACTAGAAAGGTGCCCGCGCGATGTAGCGAGATACAAAAATCCCAGTAATCATGTAACAATTATGGATATTCAAGGTTCGTTTGAAACCTTGAAAACATTTAAATCAATAACCACTTTTAGGTCAGCCGATTTCTGAATGTTCAAACCATAGCAAACAGTTAGTTTTATGAATTATACCGAAAATTGGCCATATAAATCCGGACATGAAAAGCTCAATGCGTGAAACCAAACCGTGAGTAATGATTCTGTTTAAATTTTCAACTGTTCTGTTTCGGTTTTCAATGATAAAAAAATCGAACTAACGGTTTGGCTCACGGTTTAACTTAGAAACCGTTAAAATCGAATAGTGAACGCCCATCCGGAACGTGTTAATTTTTTTATTGAAAATCACTATAGCAATACCATACCCAAATTAAAGACAATAAAATTCTCATTTTTATGGTGCAATTTTTAAAAAACTATATTAACGTATGAAAAAGTTACGACCGTTGGAAAATCGTTGGTGGGAAGTTGGTTTACAATTAAATTTAAAAGGAATACATGGGTAAAGATGAAGGTTCAAAGTTGTAACTACTTCTTAAATTTACAAAAGTTGTGTAAAGTTGAGGGGGCAATGTTGTAACTTTTTCTATGCATATTTTGTAATGGACAAGTTTGTCCATATCTTACATGCTTTAGATGGTGTATCTTATGCTTTACAACTTGTAAATTACTTAAAAAATAGGTGTCTTAGTTTGTCCATGTCTCATGTATTATATATAGTGTATATATATATTAGTTTTAACAAGTAGTTTTCAATTTTTCTATCATTTTCCATTTATTTTGCACAAAAAAAATAAATAAATAAATTCGGGACATTTTTAACATTTTCTACTTTCTCAAATTCAATCCCGCATCCCCACACTTAAACGTTACATTGTCCCCAGTTTAATTTTTTGTTTAAAATTCGAGTGTGATACATGAGAACTTAAACTATTTTACAAAACAAAGGAAAGAGGCACGTGCACCTGATTCAAATCTCTCATCTCAAACGTGTCCTGCTGATGAGTACTTTTGCAACCTTAACCCGCAAATCTTGAACTATGATATGACAATATCTAATCGTGTCTTGTGATGAGTACTTTTGCAACCTTAACCCGCAATTCTTGAATTATGATATGACAATATCTAATCCACCGAATCTTTACTAGACCACCATGACCTTCCCCACACTTAGGGCTTACTATAACTACAAAACACATACAAAAAAAAATAATAATAAATAACACGCAAAATAAAACCAAAACAAAACAAAACAAAATAAAAGGTTGGGTTGCCTCCCGATCAACGCTAAGTTTTTGTTAAGGTCTTCAGTCGGACCGTTACCTCATTTTTGCAATTATGGTGGTCTCAAGAAGTGCTTACCTTCCTCCACCTCATTCTTCTTACTTCTCCAATAAAGTGGTGTATTGTCCATAGTATTCCACCTTGGCCCGAAGCATTCCAACCTTCTTTATTCGTTCTCAAACATGGTTGGCTTCTTTACCTTCTCCTTCTTTGGTGGTTTCTTCTTACTCGTTCCACCTGTCTCATTATTAACCACCTTTTTCCTTGCAGGCTTGATATAATCACATGAAGCAGCCAACTCCCCAATTCGAATCTCTACCTCATCCAATTCCTATTTCTCCTTCTCCCGCTTTGACCTATCAAACACACAATCTTCCTTTTTGGTGTCATCCTCGGTTACACGAGCAAGACACCTGTTAGTAGCACATGTCCTAGAATATTTACTTTCAAAGTAATAATCGTATGAATTAGAAAATATATTTAGAACTAACTCACGATTACCAAAGGTCATGCACATTGTTCCGTCTTGGTAGTTGATTTGAGCATTTGATGCTGCCAAAAACGGTCTCCCCAATATCACTCGAGGTTCATCTTCATTCTTTGTTGGTGCATAATCAAGAACAAGAAAGTCTTCAGGATAGTAAAAATCACCAACCTTTACCACGACACCAACCAACTTCCCTCGGGGCCGTCTTTAAGTGAAATCAGCTAACACCAAGGTGGTGTCAACTTCTTGTAAAGGTCAAAACTCAAACCGGTCATACACACTCCCGGTAGAACACTTACACTCGCACCATAATCAATAAGTTCCTTGGTAGTCTTGAATTCCTCAATCTGAATGGGAATAAGTGAAGCCCATGTTTCAAATTCTTCAGCTGTGTCGTTTACCCTATTATTATCTTCAATGGTGATTGCACTAACGTGTACGTTTTTACCATTTGATGAACTGCTACCCTGATGGCTGGGGTTCTTCAAAGTATCAATCGAAAGTCGTCTGAGTTGTTCTTTAACTTTGCCACTTCTTCTACCAACTGATTAACCTGCTTATCCCTTGCTGCATTCGCCTTATCTGCAATATCCTTGTCTTTCTTATATTCCTTCTGACCTTCTAGCACTAGTGTCATCAATGTGTCTAACTTTATACCCATGTCACCTAAACCCGACCCACTCTGTATGTTACCCTGAGTATACCTATATCGATTATTTTAACCCTGATTGATTTGTCAACACGATCCCGTCTGGTAATTTCCTGAGTTATAATTCTATGAATTTCCTTGAAAGTTCGGGTTCGCTTGAGTGTTCGCATTCCGTAACTAAAGTTGGGTGATTTCTGAGGTCAAAATGGTAAATGTTTGAGTTTATGTTATTGCTGTATTTCCTCTCACCCTGAACATAATTTACCTCTTCCCCATTCTCTTCGTCATATGCTGCCCACAACTCGACACATCATGCACCAACTCTCCACAATGTTCACAAACCAGGCATGTCTTTCCTGACTGATTCCTTTCTTTTGTACCCATGACCATTAATTGTTCCAACTTATTTTTCCATTCTAGTTAGTCTATCCTTAGACACGGTACTATCCACAGCTTTCACAACTGACCTCTTCACCATCCGGTTCGATTGAGCTTGGTGTGCCGATTTGATGGCATGCCTCTCCAAATGCCTCCGGTCAACATTTTCATCATTAGTAAAAAACGAGCCATTTGTGTTTGACTGGAGATCCCGAACATCATCATTTGACAAGCTATCATGGAACGCCTTTATCAATTCCCACTGTGTGATCCCATGATGTGCGCGTGTTCTCAACAATAGCTTAAACCTTTGAAATGTTTCATGAAAGGTTTCACCAGAATGCCGCTGAAAATTTCTTATAAAATTTCTTGCCTCAGATGTTCTTTGGGGTGTGTAGTACTCGTCTAAGAATTGTTGTTGCAGATCATACCATGTATAAATGCTAGTTGATGGTAATGACAAGAACCATTGATTGGCTAAATCTTTCAAGCTGAATTGAAGCACCACTAATTTAACCTCATCAGTTGTGAACCCTTGGCTTGAAATAGTGGCACAGATGGAGTTGAAGTCACTTAAATGAAGATACGGTTCTTCACTTTCTTTCCCATGAAAAGTCGGTAACCCGATCAAACTACATTGTCTCACTGAAAAGGTTCTTCCAGTCCTCACCAGGACAATGATCGGAAGGGGGTTCGCTGCCACTTGTGGAATGAAGTGACTTTGAACCCCGCGAACTGGTGGTGGAATATATGCTCGCAGGACGCCATCATCATAATAAAAACGTTGCGCCTGGGGTACTCTATTCACCGGTTGTCTAGGTGCCTGCAGCTGATGGTTATACTGGTACTAGTTCTGTTGGGGAGCTTGGTTATACCGATGGTACTGATTCCGATTCTGATTCTGTGGGTAGTAATCTCCCTGCTCATCTTCATACTCTTCTTCTTCATCCCCAATTAAATCATCCCAATCATTCCCGACATTCCAATCCTCAACCCTTGTATTTTGATTACTTGCATTTCCATCGTCTCTGAATTCCGACGGTCCTTGACGATTATGAGGAGCTGATCTAACTGAATGATTATCGTCTCCTTGACCTATCCGGTTGTTTTTGTTCTTCCCTCCATAAAATGATTGGCCTTGGTAATTGTGAGGCTCGAAGTTCTGGTAGACCAAGGGATCATTTTTAAGGTTAATGGGTTGTCTCTGGTTCTGGTCACCACCGTGGTTAGCTCTGTTTTGATTTCGGTTAAGGTTTTGGTTTTGACCTGGTGGTGGTGGTTCATTCTATGGGATTGGATATTGTTGATTGATGGGTTGGTCTTGGTTTTCGGGTAGGATAACGGGTGGGTCTTGATTGTTCTGTTGGCTCATGCTTTCGGCTTTGGATTTTGATGATTCAGCTTCAGACTGCCTATTCAATCCTGTTCTGTGAGTTGCTCGGTTTCTCTGAGCTGTTTTCCAAATTTCTGGATCAAACTCTAGCGGCTCATTTCTTCTTGAATACCTCATATGCATAAACCTGACAGATTACCTTCACATACAAAAAAATAAATAAATAAATAAATGAATACCCTGCGTAAAACTAACCAAAAAAAACAATTAAACTAAAAACTGAAAACAAATAAACTAAACTAGCACTTTACGCGTTGATTCCCCGGCAACTGCACCATTTTGATCAACGCGTAAAGTGCCAAGTATATTTGTTTCTTATTTCCTTTGTTTTGTTAGAATAGTTTAAGTTTCCATGTATCACACTCAAATTTTAAACGAAAAATTACATTGGGGAAAATGTAACGTTTTAAGTGTGGCGATGCGGGATTGAATTTGAAAAAGTGGAAAATGTTAAAAAATGTTATAAATGTCCCGAATTATTATTATTATTATTTTTTTTGCAAAAACAATAGAAAATGATAGAAAAATTGAGAACTGTTTGTTAAAACTAATATATATATATATATATATATGTATACATAATAAAAAAATAGCAGAAACACACTTAATTTGGGATGTGACAAAAGCATCAACCTTTAAGAATGAAAGGACGGTTTGGTTGTTGACTCAATTGAACCTTTAATTGCTTGATTATAGTAGGAAACATCTTCGGGTTTTGTTTGTTTAGCTAAGCCTGTGTGAGGACTGGGATGAAAGGTCGGGCTATACTCAAGCCTTTTGTTAGATTTGATCACCAAAAGAAAAATTTTAAATATGAATAGACTATTGAACGATGCTTGGATAGGCTTAACGTTATAGTATGCTAGATGACTTGTGATATAAACATAAATAAAAATACTTCTAGTTTAAGTGGTTAACGCTTCATAGGCATATGATTTTATAACCTTAAATCCTGTATTGATGGGATGCCCCAGAGTTTGGAGACCATGGGTCTTTATACGGTATATGATCTAGGCAATCATATTTCCTAAGTGGATTTATGAATATTAAAACAGCTTAAAGAGCAAACCCGCAATTTTCTTGCCAAACATAAGTCATTAAAGTTGATCATTACATGCTTTAAAAGTTTAAATACACTACTGACTTGATCATCCACGTTTTTAGTCATATGGGGTCCCCTTGCTCTCGTCCTATTACCATTATGAAACGGACCACAAGGGGCACGCCATGTGTAAGCCCTACAGATGAATTCGTGCATAATCACCAATGGAGATGGACTTTGGGGTATTGCAACGTGGGTATGCCATGTAGTGGGGACCATTTGCTAGATAGTTACCAAATTGCACTTTAATAGTATCTAATGGCCATTCTAGTAGAATTTGATTCTTAAGTTTAGGTCGGGCAATAATATCCTTGATTGTTTTAGCTATTGCATATGGGCTTAAAAGTGTATATTTCGTTGTATAAAGTTTTGATCAGCTAATTTTAAGGTTTAAGTCAAGTGGGGAGGTCTGGCTCGGTAAACCCACAATGAAGTATAATAAGGCAGCTTCAGGGCTTTGAGGTGTGGGTCCCACTTAATCATATAACCTAATGAATTTGTCACACCTCATTTGTTCTGGTAAGTATTAGGGTATGTGTTTAAGTGGATAGTAACATCGGCAATTGTGATTTTTGTATTATCTGTACTAAATAAAAATAATTTAAGTGTTTGGTAAAAACAGTTTTTTGGTTCTGATTCCATTGTAAATTTTTTCGGAACGGTGAAATAGTGTGTGCTAAGTAAGTTATATCGTGCGTTTTGTGTGTTTATATGCATGGACACGATTACTTTGAGTTGTTTTACGTCTATAGGTAAGTGGAGCTTAATGGAGCTAAATTGGAGCATTTGAGATGGAGTGGAAATGATTATTTTATTATGTGGAGTGATACGGAATTTTAAGATGAAGGCGTGGTGGAAAACGGGACGTAAAACGGAGTTATAACAAATTATGGACGAAACAATATGGTGGAGAGTGCACCATAAAGCAAAGGCATCTGACCGTAGGCTACGGTCTCCACCGTAGCTTACGGTCGGCCAGACGGGAAATCGCAAATTTGAGGTTTTTGCTTATTATTTAAGCCCGGTTAAACCCTATGATGGCTATCCTTCATACCCTAACATACCTGGACGATTTTGGAGACATTTTCCACCATCCTAACACCTCCCAATCATCACAGTCATCCATGTCATCATCCGTTCAAGAATCAAGATAGCTATTGAAGATGCATATGCGAGGCTAATCCCTACGTGACCATATCCAGGCGTAGGTTTGATTTGTTTGTTGGATTGTTGTCACTCTAAACCTTAACTTTTGGATTTTGTTTGTGTGCTTAAAGTATTTTTGGTAATTGAATGAGTTTTGAAGTTTATCAGTTAACGGTTTGTGGTCATCAACAATTAGGATTGAGTTCTTAGTGTCACTGGCCTGGCTATCTTTAACCATAATATTGATTAATTCATCAACACCTGAAATTGAATATCAGTTAGATTATTATTTAGCCATGTCAATCATTCGGATTAAGTTATGATAATCAACATAGTCAAACATTTAGTCTTTTGGTTTAATTGATTCAAACAAAGATTATAATCCAGTAGGTTTAATTATCTATCCAACTTGCTTCAAAACCTGAAACCTGGATATTGGTTACCTTTTAATTGTTTACAAATCTAAGTAATAGTGTTTCGTTTAACAAATCTTTTCAACCATGCTGGTGTCATGTGTTTGCTCTGACCTTAACCGGCGTGGCCCGGGAATGGTTTAAAAAATTGCCAGATGGAGAGATTCAGAGCTAGAATGATTTGGAGGCCAAGTTAAGCTTAAATGTCGTCGGGATTAGCGGATATATGTTGCAGGGAGCGTTCAGAAAAAATGTCCAAAGTATTGATTTAATTTGATGTTTGACCCGGGGCGTGTCGGGATGCCAATAAGTTGGGACGCCATAATGTCCGTCGTAAAGGTGTTTGCGGCCACGGAAAAAATTTTGTGATGGGAAACTCCTAAGCAACCTGCAAAGTCAGAATTTAAAAATGCCCACCCCAAGGGAGAAGAGCGAGGTTCTATCTGGTCGCACATCTATCCACTAGTAGAGTTCTCCAAACAGCTTGACGCAGGAACTTTGATCGGGCAAAAAAGCGAATATCGCGAACATGTGCAAGAAAGTCGCAAGTGGACTCCCCTGTGGAAGACCCCGTCAGAATTTTTGATGACCGAAAGCATCGAGTTCAAGAAACCGCAGCCTCTGATCCGAGCAAGCACTGCATGTTCTATGATGATATCGGCCACAACACAGACTGTTGTATGAGTTCGAGGAATGAGATTGAAGCAGCAATAAAATAATGTAAGCTGGAGCATTTGCTGAAAATGTTCGACAAGGAGCCTGCAAACAACCCGCCCAGGTTGAGAAAGGTCCGCCCAAAAAGCAAATCAAGGACCTGGGTTTCCATATGATCCAAGGGGGAAAAATCCATGGGAAAAAAAGGTTGGAAATTGAAGAAGAAGATTGGAAAATTGAACCGGTAATTTTTCCAAGAATGAAAGGAGGACCCTGTATGAAGCAACCGCCAATTATTACTGCGCTCATTGGATATTACAGGTCCCAATATGTATTTTTCGATACAGGAAGTACGTTGGACATCATGTATGAGCAATGCTTTGAGCAACTAGAAGAAGAAGATAGGGCACGCTTGAAGCCTATTCATGCACCCGTTTCAGGGTTCAGATATGAGGTCATGCGTCCACGAGGGGCTATAACTTTCTCGGTCACGCTTAGTGATGGGATTCATTCAAAAACTAAGGACGTGGAGTTTCTGGTTCTCCCCGCGAGGTCGAAGCATGATATCATCCTTGGAAGAGAAGCAATTGGAGACTTCAATGTTAATCCATCTACTGCACACGGTGCAGTAGGGGGTTCCTACGTGAACTGGAGTAGCTATGATTCGTGTAAATAAGCATTGTTTCACAACGGAGGGGCCTAAACCTGTTAAGGCACCAAAGTTGACTATGAGAACGGAACCGGAAAATCCAAAGTTTCTGGAACAAACAGTAATGGTTGGACCCACAATATCGGAGACAGTACGGACGCTCTTGAAACAATTGCTTATCAAGAACACAGATGTTTTTGCGTGGCAACCATCATATATGATTGGAATGCCAAGGGAAATCTCAGAGCATAGGCTGTGGGTGAATCCAGTATTCATGCCTATTGTTCAAAAGAAGCCCAAAATGGGTCCAGAACAAACGAAGGCAATGAACGAGCAGGTCCATGATTTGTTGCACGCGAGGATTATCCGGGAAATTTAGTACCAAACATGGGTTTCAAATCCAGTTATGCTCCCCAAAAGCAACAGAACCTGGCGTATGTGCATTGACTTTAAAGATCTGAGAAAGGCGTGTCCGAAAGACTATTATCCATTACCGGAGATTGATTTGAAAGTGGATGCGGTGGCACCGTATAAATTCAAGTGTTTCTTAGATGCGTACAAAGGGTACCATCAGATCCATATGGCTGCCAGAGAGGAGGATAAAATAGCCTTCCAGATGGATCAAGGCACTTTCTGTTATAAAATGATGCCCTTTGGGTTGAAAAATGCGGGTGCCACTTATCAAAGGTTGATGGATAACACTTTTAAAGATCAGATCGGGCGTAATTTGAAGTTTACTTGGATGATCTAGTTATTAAGAGCGTGGAGGAAGATTAGAATGTTACGGGACATCGAGGATATCTTCGAAATGTTGAAGGGGATAAACATGAAACTTAACCTAGCCAAGTGTTCCTTTGGCATGGAGGAAGGAAAGTTTCTAGATGTTATTGCGACAAGTGAAGGGTTCAAAGCCAATCCAGAGAAAGTTCAAGCAATTGCGTGTATGCCATCACCTTCCTCCCTTAAGGAAGTTCATACTCTGATGGGAGGATGGTCGCTTTGAACAAATTCATGGCCAACCACGCGCCAAAATCATTCCCTTTTGTTTCAACACTTCGAAATTGCCTGAAGAAGGCGCACTTCAAGTGGACGCCAGAGGCTGAAAAGGCTTTTTTAGAAGTCAAGAAGTGTTTGATGGAGCCGCAAACATTAACCACGCCGTAGGCAGGCGAACTGTTAACGCTATATATTTCTGCATTAGACATAGCGGTAGGCGCAGTTATGCTAACAGACAGGAAGACCATCCAGACACCAATCTGCTACGTCAGTAGAACATTGGTGGATGCGGATACGCACTACTCTATGTTGGAAAAGTTAGTGTTGGCTTTGATATATGCATCCAGAAGACTTCGCAGATATTTCCAGGGTCACCCGATTAATGTGCTAACGGGTTATAAGCTGAAAAACATATTGAGTAGGCCATAATTGTCCGGCCGGTCGGCGAAGTGGCCGATTGAGTTGGGTGAGCATACCATTGAGTACAAGCCAAGACTCGCCAAAAAGGACATATTCTGGCGTATTTTGTCACATAAGTCACGAATGATAATGAGGAATAATGTTTAATCGAGCAGCAACCTTCCGCAACACCGGAGCAAGATCAGATGTGGTCTTTGTTCATGGACGATGCATCTAGTGGGGAAGGGTCGGGCGCGGATTTAAGGCTTGCAAATCCAAAAGTCCATGAGTTTACGTACGCCATTTAACAAGACTTTTAAAGCACGAACAATGAGGCCGAGTATGAGGCGTTTCTAGCAGGATTGCTTATTGCTAAGAAACTAGGTGTCCGCTATTTGGAAGAGCGAGTGGATTCAATGCTGATCGTGGGACAGATCAATGGGTATATGAAGCAAAAAATGAAACTATGGCCTCATATGTGTCCCAAGCGAAGGAACTTATGCAACAATTTCAGTCTTGAAAGGTTATCCACATCAAAAGAAGTGAAAATAGGCCCGCAAACGTGTTAAGAAAGCTGGTGTCGACAAGCTTCGAACAATTGGTAAGGGATATTCGTGTAGAAGTTTTGAATAGACTGTCGGTTCCCCAGCATCAGGTCTTGGTCATACAGACGGGGGCGGGTTCATGGATGACACCAATCAAGGATTATTTGTCTTCTGGAACCCTCCCAGAAGATAGGGCTATAGCACAGAAAATCTCCACAAAGCCCTGGATTACCAGATGCAAGACGGAGTCCTCTACCGGAGATCCTTTCTTGGTCCACTCCTCATATGCATGGTTGCAAAATACGCGAACTATTTGATTAGAGAAATCCATGAGAGAATCTGTGGACTCCACGTTGGACCAAAAATGGTAGTGGCGAAAGTCACTAATAGTGGTTATTACTGGCCAGGAATGCGCGTCGATGCAGTAAAGGAGATACGAAAGCATGATTCATGTCAACGGCATGCGCCGAATACTTTTCACCCCCAGAACGAGTTTGTTCCAGTGTCGTCCGCGTGGCCATTTCAAAAGTGGGCGATTGATATAATGGGCCCATTCCCTAAGGCTCCTCGGTGCGTAAAATTCTTGATAGTCGCCATTGACTATTTCATGAAATGGGTGGAAGTCAAGCGTCTGGCATCTATTACGACCGCGAATGTCAAAAAAATTCATTTAGGAATTCATCATTTGCCGTTTTGGTCTTCGACAAACCATAGTGAGCGACAACGGAACAAAGTTTGCGAATAAGGGATTGTAAGACTGGTTGGCCGAGCTGCATGTCACCCAAATATTCACTTCAGTTGCTCATCCACAAGCCAATGGGTAGGTGAAAGAGCAAACAGAAGCATTAGGGACGGGATCAAAGGGCGTTTGGGTACAAAGCGAACGGGATGGGTGGATGAGCTTCCGCACATCTTATGGTGTCACTCCTCAACCAATGTCAAAATACGTCAAATCGAGATGGTGATTGTTTATAGCACATGATACTACGTGCTACAATAGTTCTTTAATTCAATTCAATTAGATATCAAGCAATACAAAGATACAATAAAATAAATTGTTTTATTGTAAGCTAGGTCCAAGAATGCAATCCTATATCTTGCATCAAGTAATCTTCAACAAACAAATTTCTAATACTTGAAAAACATGTGAGAGTGTCAACTAAAAATAGTTGGTGAGAACATAGGTTTTAATAAATCAAGTTTTAAGTTGAAAGTATTTCGTATGTGTTAAGTTACTTGTATACTTTGTGATTACAACCAAACCTCTGACACGTTTTAGTGAGTCGTCTTATCCATGATTAGACTAGTATGTTTAATGCTTAATGATCGTCGGATTCTGAACACACAGGCCTCTGCCCGATATTTGCGTGGGTGGGTCGGGACAATAGATCTATCATCATACTACCACGGGCTTAACAATTTAATGCACGCGATTAAGTATACACGTGTAATGATCACACACAATGAATATCATGAAATAAAGCTTGAATAAAATAGCATGTAAAACAAATTGATTATGCATGTTTTCCACCCCAAAGTATAAAACGTTTAAAAGCATGTGAAAAGGGGCTATGAACTCACCTTTGTTGTTGATGAATTGAGAGTTGAAACATTTTGGTTTAGAGCTTTAATGATCAATAAATTTGTTGTTATGATGTTACTTTATTTCGGTGGAATAAAATATTCGACCTCGTGTTCCCAGGAAAAAGGTAAGTGGGTCCATTCACGCCCAGACACACCACTTGGTTTTTCCTTAGGCCGTAGCCTTGGTGACAGAACCCTTGGTTAATATCTATAGATTTAGTGTTTGTTTGGAAGTACAATTGGATTTTGTGGTTTCATGTGATAAATTTATGGTTTAGGGTTTTAGATTATCTTTTTCATAAAATAATATGTTGCTTGCTATTCAAGAAACGAATTTTTAAAAATAGTAAACCTTTGAGTTAGATTACAAAAATTTTATATGTTTTAACCGTATGACTTGTTTAACTTATATATTTTTTTATAAGATTTAAATTTTTATTAACAAATATATAAAGTTCGTAGACAACCAAGGGGTCTGATTCGGTGCCAGCTTAGTAGAAAAATCACTAATAATCTATACTTTAACGAATTAAGGCGAGTCCAATTGGATAATTTTTATAATTAATTGTTATACAATATACCCAAAATTTGGGTCAAAATTAGAAAACATGGGTGATTTATGATATTCATTTTGAGACTAAAGTTTTCTGTCAGGATTTTCAACAAGACCCTTTGTTAAAGAAAAATGGTAAAAACATTTTTAAATTTTATAAAATTTTACACCAAAAATTACAGAGATAGACATATAAAGAACCAATTTAGGATTTTGAAATTCATGATTTGGATACATTATGACCGAGACGTAAGCATTGAAATAAAATGTTTTTTTTGCAGAATGAAAGAACAAAACATTAAACAAAAATCAGAACTTGCTATGAAGGAAACGAGTTGTGAATCTTTGACAGGATGAGGATCACGACTTTGAAACCTTGGGGCATTGGAATATGCAGGTTTGGAATGAATTTTGAGGTTGCTAGAGAGTTTTATATATAGGGGTGTTTAAGAAGAGATTAGGATGAATTAGAGATAGAATTTGACTAGGACTTGAATTTTCAAAATTTGGACAAGGCAAACTTGGAGAACAAAATAGAATATTCTAGAAGGTTCTTTTTAATTCAAATTAAGGATATAAATAAAATTAATTTAGGATAAAATTAAGTTCATGAAAATGCATAGATGTTACATGTGGGCTCATAGAACCCATAAAAAGACTAGTAATTCTTAAACTTCGTTCAGTCTTACTTATGGTACTGAAGTGACGATTTTGACGGAAATCGGAGTTCCATCCGTGAGGACACTCCTCACTGTTGAGAATGAGAAGGAGTTTCGCTTAAATTTAGACCTTTTAGAAGAAATGTGGGAGTTGGCATTTATCCGAGAAAGTAAGTACAAATGCCAACTCTAAAAATATTACGACTCGTGGGTGAAAATATATAAACTCAATGTGGGGGACTATGTCTTTGTAATACTGACGAAATGCTGAATTACTAGGAAACTAGCCCTAACACGGGAAGGACCCTACAAGGTACAAGCAGTTTTAGAGAATGGTACGTACAAGTTAGAGGAACTAGATGGAACGCCGATTCCACGAACCTAGAATGTCGCGCAACTCAAACAGGGTTACATATAATGGTCTGCGTACCATTTTTTATTTTTGGCCCAGGTGGCAATTTTATGTTTGATATTGGTCTGCGAACCAATTTTTGATTTACAGTTTAAATACCAATGTTTGTCTAATAACAAGAAAAGTTCGCGCCCTGTTTATTCTTATTATGTGATTTTTCACATATTTTGAATTTCCGATAAAGTATGAATAGTAAAATGCGTGTTAGCTATTCATTTAGGGTAAAACTCTGGCCTGCGTGCCAAGTTTTAATTCATATGGAGTGCGTGCCATGCGTGCTAACTTTTTACTGAATTGGCCTGCGCGTCGTTCCTAATTATTATGAATGATCTATACTTATGATGTTTAAGGCCTGTAATAGTCTGCGTGCCAATAATTTATATGCTAATCCTTTATTTTGAATACATGACAGGTTTAACTTAAAATACATTTATATTGCTATTTCTATAGCAAGACAAAATGTTCAAACATTGTCATTTATGTCCAAAAAGAGGATAAAGTTAAAATGATTAATTACAAAGCAAAAGCAAAAACAATAGTGATATAAAGCTAATTACATATCATGTGGAAAAGTAAAGGCTAATTATGGGTCGACATGGAAGTATTCCTTGAGCTGCTAGACACCGTTATCTTCTAGAGCGAATTCTTGAATGGCATTAAAAACAATATTGGTTCTCAAAGTGTAGTTCATCAAAGGCTTGAAATTTGGCTTTATATTCTCCTTCTTGATCTTGCTCATGTAGCTCGAATTCTTCCAGAGATTGCCCCTCCTCTTTAAATTGAACTCCCTCATTGAAACCCGTTTGACGTCCGACTTGAACTGAGGTGTGAAGAAGTTCTGCAAGACAATTCCCTAGCTCAGAACCGTACCGGATATGTTCAATAATCTGTAACCAAAAACATCATAGTTAGAACATACAATATCAAGAGAAAGGAAAAATAAAAAGGATAATTCCGTACCAGCGGGAGACCATGACCCATAAGCCATTTTCTCTCATAAATGGCTTGCTCAGCTTTCTGGTTGAGCTCTCCTTGATCAGTAATAAGTTTCACATTATGCACAGCGAGCTCGTCGATCAATTTATCCTTTTACAAAGCGTCAGCTTGTAAGCGGGCCAAATCAGCGTTGTAAGAGTTGATCGTATCCACTTGTTTGGCCAATTGTTCCTCCAGAACAGCCTTAGCATCTTTCGATTTGGCAAGGTCAGCTTCCTTGGTGCGAGTTTGGGCACGGGTGGCTTCTAATACAACGTTATGTTGTTTTGACGCCTCCCCCAAGCCTTTGCGGCCACTGCCTGCCTCGCTTTCTCAGACTTAAAAGCTTTTTTAGCGTCCTTCAACTTCCACTTTCCAATGTTAGCTTCAAGGCGATATCTTTTAGCGTCTTCCTTTAGCTCTTTCATCTTGTTCTCCGCCGCACCCTACTCCTCACCCATTGCCATCCATTCCCGATAAATTTCTTATCCAGTGGACAAAACGTTGGCTTATGGTAGCAATGGGCATTGGCAAGTTGAAGTTGGGGCGACCACGTTGATGGGCCTGCTCCGTTGGAGGAATGCTGCGGCTCAAAAAATCATAAAAAATGTCAATATCAGAAAATCTCGAGCCCTAAGTAAGTGACCACCGCAGTTGGTGCATAATCAAGTCCTCCTGCGGATTACCGACCCCATAAAATCCAGACCCCATCTCCCCTTCAAGATGGGATTGAGAAGACTGGTGAGGCGGGTTACCACCAACATGTGAAGACCCGCCTTCACCTTCTTGTAATACTAGAGAAGAGTGAGGCGGGGAAGCCGAGATGTTTATGTTCTGGACATGCGGGTCAGACAGGGACACCTGCTCAGATTTGTTCTCGGGATCCTTTCCGTTTAGGGGAAGGTTCAACGTTTATAATAACCTTAGGATGAGCAGGCTCCCAGATGATAACAATTGGCGATAGCTTCCGCACAGGACCTTCCACAAACAAAAAAGGATTGTTATTATGACTCAATTATAAAAATCAGAACATCTAAGTATACTCCAAGTACCTCGGACAGTCTGCAAGGATACATTTTGGATACTGTGAAGAAGCCTGATCTTTTTCAGCTTCTTGAGAGAAGGTATATGGGACAAATCATGGCCTTGGGTGCTAACCCCGCCTCTTTTGGGTTTTCATCCTGAGATTTGGTTGAGGCGGAAGGATTAGCACCAAGGATGGTATGCTTCCCAAGATCAGTGGTCGCAGACGGTTCTTTCCTCTTGCGGCCAGCATCTACAAAATGCCCACGCAAATGTTAAAGAAAAAAAAGCTTCTAGCAAGGGCATGAATAATTAAAAAGACAAAAAATTTAAATGATTCTTACCTGTAACATACATCGCTTCGGAGACCACTAGTTCTGAGAGAGCAATCTTAGGAAACACAAAATTATCGTGGGTCTTGTCGAGGAGGGGAAGAGCTTTCATATCGCATGGAGGATGTTTCATACTTCCGGGTGCAGCGTCCACAAGCACAGCCAAAATCGTCCCCTCAACAAACAACGAAACACATATTAACAGATCAGTCAAATGTCAGGAATTTATAAAAGAAGAATAGTAAACACTTACATCCGTCAGGATTGTGGTAAAAAGGTATCAGATCTGAAAATGGCCACAAGCGACTCATCCCCGCACACACCAATGCATTCTTTTTGATAGCACGCATTGGCGTTGGCGTGTGAGTTAGGATGTTGTACCAGGCCTGGTCGCGCAAAATTCAGATCTGGCAACTTCTCATTGGGAGAACAGCGGACCATGGGTATAGGGACGACGTCCTTACGTACCCAGAAAAAAATGGTCTGCCAGTCATAATCACTGTGTGGCGGTTCCGTCCCCACCATCCTCTTACTGGTGGACAGGCAGTTGTACCGGCGGCCACGATTGTGCATTTGTAGAATACTGAGAATTTTTCTACCGTAGGGATAATGCTGTGCGTCTTACAGCAGAATTCTAAGTGGCGAATCCGCATCAATCCCAATGGTGCAATTGAGAACGATGAATTATATTCATCGCTAGCAGATGTCTAAGGAACATGGTGATCGGAAAATGGATGTTTCTGACAGAGAAATAGTCAGCATAAACGGCCATCTTGCCTTTTGGTGGGTGGTTAGCTGTAGATCTAGAAATAGGAAACTGTGGTTCTCATTTTGGAGCAAGGCTGTAGCCATTTATTATATGAAAGTCTCTCTCTTTCCAATTGATCAGGATACAATCAATCTGAGGGTAAATTTGTTTATCAGCCATTAAATAATTTGCTAAGTATTTATTACAGCGAGCTCTTATGAAAAACTAAGGTTTGGGAACAAACTTAGTTTTCCGACAAGAATATGGGAAGGCAGACTTGAAAAGATAGAAGGAAAAGGCTGAAGAAACCCCTATTTATACTAATCGCAATAAATGTGATTAAAGACACACAATAGAAAGAGAAAGAGGGGTCCAATAGACGTGTGACACGTCAGGCGGGAAAAGCAAAAAAGTAGGAGAACAGTTTTTGATAACAGCCGTGAGAACTGCATAAATGTCAAATCACCATTCTAGCTATCACAGGGACCTGTCATGTCGATTCCTAAAAGTTATACTAAATCCTAGTTGCATGCTAAAGCAAAAAGCTCAAGCGTGACAATATTCAACCCGCCTAACCAAACAACGGCTGGAATTAGCATATGCGCAAGCATATTTTATCCTAATAAAGTGCTTCACTTATGGTTCGTGGGTTAGAAGTCATACAAGCCATGACCTTAGATGGTTGTAACAAAGCCTTTAAAACACCCGCACGACAACTCAGGCGGATAAGATTGTTCTTATGAGAAGTCTTACTCGCCAAAACAACATGACCTGCGTGTCATGTTTTGCTAGTATGGTTGCCTTTTTATGCATAGTTTAGAACAATCTAAATATGGATGCATTATCCAAAAGGAATAATAAGACAAAAAGAAAGTCATATTTATATCATCCAAGGAAATATTATATATGAGTTTACATGGATCATTTACAATATGTGAATCATATCGCTAAATACAAAAGTTTAAGAGGCTTGGGGATCTTAAGATATAGGAGGGGATATTCCCAACTTGTCCATCATGTGGAACTTGAAAATGCTTGCTCAAACGCTGGACCTCGTCGTCTTGAGTTGAGCAATCTCGAATGATGTTTGAAGGACAAAAGATAGTTCATAAAATTCTTGTAGGCGGGCGTGATACTCAGCGTCCGTATCTTGGTCCTGCAGTTCAAACTCAGAAGCTGAGCGACCTTCCCAGGCCAGCGTTAGGCACTCTTCAAATCTAGCCTTCCGCCCGGCTTGAGAAGAGGCGAGCAGAGTTTCGCCAAACAATCTCCAAGCTTGGGCCCATCCTTAAAATGTTCGATGACCTTCGAAAAAAGTATAACACGAAGTCAATATAATTCTGCCAAAGGAAGAACAAGGAAGAAATGTGAAAATAATTATCAGGGGAAGGCCATAAGTCATAAGCCACTTCTTCTCGGCAGTGACCCGCTCAGTGGTTTCTTTGATTTCGGAATAACCCTCTGCGAGGTGGGTATTTCCAGCGTTAAGTTGGGAATCTTCTTGTCCTTCTCCGAGGCCTCAGCTCTTAGCTGCTGGATTTCTTCTTCTTAGTGGGCAATAAGATCACCCTGGGTAGAGACTTGCTCTTCGAAGACAGTATTGGTCTCTATGACTTTGAGGAGTTCCGAGTTCCTACCCCAGGTGCCTTCGCGAGTAGAGCTAGCCTCCGCACGTGCGGCATCCCTCTTCGCTGCTGAAGTCTTCTAAGCCTCTTTCGCTTTCTCCGACCCCCCTCCAGTGACACCCAATCACTAAATATTTTCTGACCCGAGTATATGACGTTAACAAGATTATAATTGAAACTATTGGCCACATCGGATCGGGAACACCCACGCTGGCGCTCACGCTCAGCAAGCGGAATGCAGTGACTGAAAAATCGTGACAAATGTCAACGTCAGAAAAGCGCTAGTTTGGGCGGAGGGTCCATGGAGGTAGGAAAATAGAAGGATCTACTTGAGTTGGGGGAGTTAAAGTAGCAACTTGTGAGGATTCCCCCTCACCCCTCGTGACGGAAGATGCATGAGGAGCTTGAACAGTTTGTTTTATCTGAGGCACATCCTCCCCTCCGATCACGACTTCCCTCTTAATAGTTTTCCCTTTCTCGTGAGCAGCAGGAGGATCCTGTTGGATTATCGGAGATGGAGGGGAAGATTCGTTGATCACCAACTTGGCGGGATTTGTCAAACACACAAAGTGATAAAATACCAAAACGCAAAAAGAAGTTCAAAAAGAATTCTTACCTTGAGAAGCTTTCATGGCGACCTTAAGAATCCGGTCACCCAAGCGAACCTTCTTGGGTTTCGGAGGAATGGTCATCTTCTTTAGACCATCAGGCTGGCTGGTCTTCGTAATCGCTGGAGCTTCTGTTTCAGTGGTAGCGATAGGCGGTTCCTCATAACTGGAACCCGTATCCTTGGCAGTTCCACTGCCAGAATCATCCTTCCGCTTCCTTTTGCGTGTAAAATTTGCAATCGCACGCAGTATGCCCGCATAATCAGTAGGCGGTGAATATTCGTCACAGACGATGATTCCCCACTAGATGAAAGGAGTACAATCCTCCCATATGAAGAAACAGCGGAAAACGGGAGAGGATTTAAGACATACTCACCTTGAGCAAAGAAAGTCTCGTCAGTGATAGGCTCAGGGTGGACAGCTTCAGAAAAAGAAAATTGTCCCGAGTCTTATCAAGAATTGGAAGCGCCGCCGCTCATGCGTTTGTCAATAAATATGTCACACCCCATTTAGCAAATTGCAGAAGTGTAAAACGTGCGGCTTCTCTTCTATGATAAATCAATCGGAGTGGCAACAATATAGGAGTGGCTGGAGATACTCATATACAGATGATTTGATGAATTTATTAGTTAAGGATGGTTCATCAAGGTCGGTGGTACTAATGAGGCATAAAGGAATTATTATTTTTATAGCTGGTGTATGATATATGTAGGTGGTCACGGCTTGTTATATTATTGAAAATTCAATAGGATAGTTATTATATTTATAATTTGATAAACCATACACTTTACTAGGTATTTTCTTAGAAATAGTATTTATTTTTGAACAATGGAAATGGAAAGATGACTAGAAAACAGTTCAATTTACTGTTAGAAATTGGTATATGAGATAGAGATTAGACCCGAATCGAGAAGTGTTGTGTTCCCTTGAGATGAACATATGTAGATCACCTTCCACGGTTCCTTTCTGGTCCTTGAATTTATGCTCGGTCTGTGGTTCGATAAAGATTTATCAAAATTCTCGCTTATAGGTAATGCTTGTTCTTCATCCGCTATGAGGCTACCAATCTTGACATCTTTTAGTTCAAAAATTTGTCATAAAACAATATTTTTCGATAACGAAAATCAGAGTAGAGAATATTATTACTTAAGGACAAACAAAATATTTTGATTGTTATGACCAGGTACAATATTAATTACGATAAAATATAATATTGTTTTTAATAAAATATAATTTTAAACTAATATAGATTATAATCGAATATAATATTCGTTACATTGAGATTTAGCATTATCGACAGTATAATACGTACACGTATTCGTACACCTTGTTCCAGATAAGCACGTATGCATGTTACATATTTATATATATAATATTACCGTTTATACACATATGTTGTTAGTTTTACCTATTGGTATGTTCCGCGACTTCTTCATGAATTCCATCGTACAAGCAAGTCTGTTATTATGTTCCGGACCACAATAACTCACTTGACTTACAAGTTCATCCCGGCATCCATCAGTATATAATATTAAGTTATTATTTATTTCCCAGAGTTAATTGAGCATGCGGTTATATTTTAGCTACCCTAAAGGACAACCTAATCCTTTATAACCAATGGCTCTAATACCAACTTTTGTCAAACCCCATTTAGCAAATTGCGGAAGCGTAAAACGGAAATGTAACAGACACCTTTGGTATCAACCACATTGTTTATAAAAAACAATACAAAGTAGTTTACAATATTTTACATTAATCTAACTTCGTTACAACTAGGTGATACAAACTAATTCCAGCCCGTTAAGAGGCTTTGCTTCTTATTAGCACACTTGCATCAATTCACCCAACATTGATCTCAAGTCAAACACGTAGCACATTGACTTTCTAGTCCAAGTCCAGTATACCTGAAAAACATGTTAAAATAGGTCAACTACAAATAATTGGTGAGTTTCACGAGTTTCAAGAAATCAATTTTGTGTATAAGAATCATAGTTTGTAAATACGCAAGTATGTATGAATGTACATTCGTAAGTACATTTGTTTGTATGTTTATGATGTAATTATGCTAAGCTACAGTGAAGCCTTGACTGTTCGTGCTGCATGCCTCCATTTCCCACGCTCTATCAACTACTATGGCCCCCCTTCCGCCCACAACATGCTCCGAGTAGCTATGTCTAACATTACATAGCGTGTTTGTATCAGTATGGTCATGTGAAAACGGCGTTAAGTGTGACACGGCAACCAGGCCGATTCCGTTTGGGTTTGTCAAACCAATAGTACTATTCAGAAGCCACCGGCTCGAAGTTAATCACTGTGTTCATGGGAACTTCTGTATGTTAGCACTTAGATAATTCTTATCATCAAACAATTCAGAGTATATAAATGTGTATCAACATGTTTTTAACCCCAAAAGTTCATAAAAACAGTTTAAAAGTAGGGTCATGAAATTCACGGTTTAGTAGATGTTCAGTGCTGTATCGGTTCGTATTTCGTTTGGCTTACTCTTACTTAGTCCCTATAATCAATATTATAATAATATTAATATTTTAATATTATTATAATCTTTATACTATACTGGGCTGTATATCTAGTCTAGGTATAGCTGTTACGCCCAGAAATTTTCAATAGGCTTAGATTGTGATGTTGGTCAATGTCTAATATTTAAAACCGAACTTGGCTCAGTTTTCCCGTTTCACCAGCATGGCCAAGTTGATTGTTTATGCTTTTAGAAAATAGGTATGGGGATGTAAGCTTGGGTAAACGTGTTAGTTAATAAAATGATTAAGTTATAAAAAAAGATCACAAATTAGGGGTCTGGATTCGCTACGGGACTCGTTTCTGTTTATTCAGTTTGGTTTGGAGAAAAACATGAACAATACACCCAAATTGTCCAGATTTCTCATAAAAAGTTCGTTTTTACTTAATTAACCCAAAAATATGATTTTTGATCACTCTTGATGTTCTGATATTCCAAGAGGTTCGTTAATCACGAACTTGTCGGTTTTATTAGAATTAAATTTGTTTAATATTTAAATTAGCACAATTAATTATCCATAGATAATTAAATTATGAAAATTTAGCCATTATCAATTAAAATATGTAGATTTTTATAAAAATATTTTTGGAATTATTTACTAATTTATTAATTTATAAAAAATCATTTTATATGCTATATTTAGCCCGGAAATTGTCCGTTTATATCAAACGATTTCCGAAAAATCCACCAAAATTCCCCAGCAATCAAAATATATCCCAAAACAACCTGTAACAATTCCAGAAGTTAGCAATTAAGCCAAATACCTTTTTCGAACCAAAAACGACTATGAAAACCCGAATAAATGCGAATCAACAAAACATACTAGGGTTTCCCAAATGACTCCAAATTTCATATGGGATCGTAGTATACCAAATCTGAGTTGCCCACAAAATTTCATAATTTTTCAAGCAATATAAGTATTTTTCCCAAATAAACGCCTAATTCGGTAATAAATTCGCCAAATATTCTCGGATGGTCGAAAAATTACCAAATTTGAACAGGCAATGGTCCCCGATGTCCCTGCAAAATTTTATGACCTAACAATATGCACATCACAATCGAATCCAAAACAGCCCGTAATCGAATGATTCGGTATTACCTTAGCGGTTTTGGTTCGTTTTCGCTCTCCCAATCAAGTTCTCAAGTTCTTGTGCTTCTATGCAAGCCAGTTAAAGGTCCTATATCACAAAAAAGCATGTTTCATCAACATAGCAGCCTCTTAAGTTAGGGTTTCGGCTAGGGTATTAAACCAAACTTTTGAGCCGTAAAACGCCGTTTAAACCCTCTAACCGTGTTTATGGCCAAAAAGAGTATGATTCTGATTCCTAACCATGTGTATGATCAAAACATATTTTTGGACTATTTTTAGGATTTTTATATGGTTAGGAATGATTTTCATCAATTATACTATGTTAATATGTAATTAAACAAGTTAAAACATGTATAAAATTGATTATTCTTGCCTAAAGACCTTAGTTTTAATGGTGATTGTAAAAGAGCAGCTGATGTAGATAATAAACTTCTTGAATTTGATCTTCAAAATACCTAAGACTAACTTAATATAAAAGAAACATAATATAATAATGCTAAGGATGGCGTACGGAATTTGGGTTGGGCCCCCCTTGGCCCATTTTTTTGGATTTACATGTCCGTACGTGAAATGCCGAGTCCAAATTTATTCCGATTTTGGTTTTTGACGCGAAAAATATATCGGGTACGACAAACAGTGCGAAAACAATCATTTTTCGGCCATTTTTGTGTAAATTTATAAAAACATACTATTTGTTTGTAAAAATCAAAAATATTTTCACAGATCGCTTAAAACATTCCCACTAAGTGTTTTATAAATCTTCTTCAGCTTAACGGATGATACAATGCTTGTTTTGTAACTCTCTTTCGGGTTTAAATTCATAGCGGGTAGTTAAACGAGTATGTTTTCGTTTAACTGGTTTTGCTATCGAACCAAGGCCATAATACTAATATGTTAACTTATATTAAACGTATATCTCTTATAGATGGTCCCCTAGGATATCCAGGTCATAACCAGACCCGTTTGGTTAATCGTTCGTTCGTTACGCAATAAGCCGTTAAAAGCTTATTCGGTTTGTGAGTATCAAGGTGTACTTGGTTTTGTCACGATTGTCACGTTCTCCCCCAGTTAAGAAATTTCGTCCCCAAAATTCACTATGCCAATTATATGCTCCCTAGGGACAAACATGAGTATTTGTTTTCGTCTTCAAATATATTTGGTTCCCCGTTGTGTAAGACCCCGAATCCCAGGAATCCCATAGTTGGTAATCATGACCAAAATTCATAAAAATTTAAAACCAAAGGCAAGTTCATTTTATTAAAACCCGTTTAGAGTATAAAATCAGCGGAAATCATAAGTGTCAAAACAAATTCCCAAAACCGGGAAGTATGCCCAAAACCAATTTAAATGCGTTTAAGAATAATTTAAAAGTAAAAAGTCTTCATTATTTATGTCCCCGACTAGATGATACCTTCAACCGACCAAGTAGTCTCGAGCACGTCCAAGTGGTAATCATCCTCTGCTTAGCTGAAACTCAAACTAACATACACACAAAGTCAGCTAAAGCTGAGTGAGTTCAAGTTTTTATATAATTCAATATTTATTAATTGGTTTAAAGTACAACAGCCTTGTGAAACATAATAAAATATATAATTGCCTTCCTTTAAAATATTTATGCTAACACGGGCCTCGCACCACGAGTTGTGACTCGAGTAATATATTGGACCCGGTAGCAACAACCATAAGTAATACGGGCCTCTCACCACGAGTCGTAACTCGAGTAATATATTGGACCCAAAACATAAACCCATACAATACGGGCCTCTCACCACGAATCGTAACTCGAGTAATATACTGGACCCACAGGTATGCAACACGAGCCTCTCACCACGAGTCGTCACTCGATTAAAATATTGGACCTGGCCACAACCCATACAAATACACACCCATAGGCACAATTACACGTAAGTTCAATCAAGTGCACACATCAATAGGTATATGTATAATTACATGTACTAAGACTTATCCCGACAAACTATTATATTTCCACAATTATAAGTCATAAGTAATATGTATGATGCATCTGAAATATAGGTACTACTAGTCAACCTATGAGCAATTATTTAACAGTTTAACGGGTAAAACAAGTAGGTGTGTATGCTAGCCCAAAACTTGAACAGAGTGAAAAGGGTCATCATGAACTCACCTGACACAAGGCACGAAATCACCATGAGCTAGAGAACCCTAAGTATCCCCACAACTCAAACGCCTGTCGGTTTACATACAATCATTACTAACGATACCGAAAGGACTGGATTATCCTACGAGGCGTTTTAACGTGGTTCGAGTTACCTAAAGTCTCAAACTAACCAATTTCAATTATAACAGCCCCCACGGCCTTATATTTACCATCACGACCCTTAGATGCTACCGGAAATAAAGAATTCCCAATTTACCCCCGGGAGCACTATGTGAGACTCATATGCACGTTTAAGAGTTGTTTAGGCAATTAACATCCAACTCAGCCCCTTGTGGACCTAATATGATAAATTCACAGCCAACAAGTCCACACGACGCAACACGAGTTGAATGGGTCGGTAACTTGCAAGCACAACACACCATCTATTCAATAAACGCGAATACGTGTTGTACCGACCTGTTTGAGTAATCGACAACCAATTCAGCCCCAATACTTATAAAAATAATTTTCCAACAGCCTGTAAACCGAAGCGAAGCCACCCGAACTGAATTGGTCACTAATTACTTCAATTCTCGCATTAAACGCAACAATTCCCTATTTTAGACAACTGAATGCTAACTTTCAAGCTACAACTAGTTGACCAATCAAACGAGCACCAATGCACATGATTTTAAAGTATGTTAAATGGGAAATACCTAGGAAGATTTTGGTGCAAAACCTTAACCAAAAGAGCCCCGGAAGTGCTTGAATGGACAGCCACCTGGTAAGCCTAAAACATACGATTTGACGATCAATAAGTGGGTTATAACGACCAATTAAGGTGTAAAAGACTTGAGGAAACATGGAACTAACCTTCAATTGATGTTTTAGACCTTGGGAGCGGTTGGAAAAAAGAAAAAAAGAAGCTCTAGTGGCTGCTATGGGGGCCGATCGGCTGTATAGGGGGGGGGGGGCTAGGGTTAGTTTTATGTTATAATATAAAATGTTACACACTAGCCCCTCCAATTTGAAGGATATAGCAACTTGAAAGAAAATTTTAATGTATTAAATGCACCGGAAAGACGAGAGGGTCTCCGAGGAAGACTAGATAAACTCCGAGAAATGTACATACTTTACCAGCTTTAAATCCTTGAACCGAAAATTAACGGGAGTTACATGTGCACCCCTTTTACAATGGGATTCGTCCCCGAATCCCGATGCGACAGGAACAACTGCGGGTAGAGTTTCGTCATCTAATCCTCAGATTCCCAAGTGGCCTCGGAGCCCCTACGGTGCCTCCACTGCACCTTCACCTTCATAACCACCTTATTCCTCAAACGTCTCTCCTGACGGTCAAGAATAGCGATAGGTTCTTCAATGTAGTTCAACTTACTATCCAGCTCAATATCACCAAGAGGCACATGGGCCTCCTCATCTGCTAAATATTTTCTTAAATGAGACACGTGGAAAGTAGGATGAATCCCCGCAAGCTCATCTGGCAATTCCAGTCTATATGCTACCTCACCAACATGGGACAATATATGGAACAAACCAATGAACCTCGGACTAAGCTTCCCCCTCTTACGAAAATGAATGATGCCCTTTTAAGGAGAAACTTTTGGCATAAGTCGATCGCCAGCCTCGAACACAATAGGCCTTCTCCTTTTATCCGCTTAGGACTTTTGACGATCCTGAGCGGCCTTCATAAAAGCCTTAATCTTATCCAACTTCTCAGACGTACCTTCGACCACCTCTAAACTACCCAACTGTTTTTGACCAATGGAGCCCCAACAGACTGGAGTCCTACACCTCCGCCCATAAAACATCTCAAACGGTGGCATCCCAATCGTAGCGTGATAACTGTTATTATAAGAAAACTCGACTAACGGTTAGTGGCAATCCCAACTACCACCAAAGTCAATTACGCAAGCTCGCAACATATCCTCGAGAGTCTGAATGGTCATCTCGGATTGACCATCCGTCTGCGGGTGATATGCGGTATTGATGAGGAGTCTGGTGCCCATCTCCTCATGAAATTTCTTCCAAAACCTGGAGGTGAAACAAGTATCCCTATCTGAAACAATAGATACAGGCACCCCGTGCCTAGAAATAATCTCATGAATAAACACATCGGCCAACTGCTCGGAATTATAAGTCTCTCGAATCGGCAAAAAAGTGAGCGCTGTCAACCTATCCACGATTACCCAAATGGTGTCATAATTACCCCTAGGAGTACGTGGCATTTTAGTCACAAAATCCATCGTAAGATGCTCCCACTTCCACTCAGGTATCTCCAGGGGTTGGAGTTTCCCGAAAGGATTCTGGTGCTCAGCCTTAACCTGCAAACATGTCAAACATTTACTTACATATTGAGCCACCTCATACTTCATCGCGGGCCACCAGTAATTCTTCTTTAGATCTTGGTACATCTTAGTCGCGCCGGGATGAATGGAATAGTGCGACTTGTGCGCTTCATCAAGGATGTTACTCCTGAAACCCCCATACCTGGGTACCCATAAACGACCATCTTTATAATTCACCCCGTCACCGACATCTTCCAACAATTTTTCCTGACCCCAAATACGTTCTGACATAATCCATTCCACCTGCAAAGCTTCATTCTGAACATTGGCTATCTGTTTCAAAATATCGGGTTTGAGAATAAGCTGGTAAGATTTCACGCGAATAGGTTTCGGTCTCTCCTTCCGGCTCAACGCTTCGGCTACCACGTTAGCCTTACCGGGATGGTACATAATCTCTAAATCATAATCCTTAATCAATTCCAACCATCGACACTGACGGATATTCAGTTCCTTTTGTTCGAAGAAGTACTTTAAGCTCTTATGATCGGTATAGATAACACAAGGGACCCCGTACAAATAATGTCTCCACAACTTAAGCGCAAACACAACCGCTGCCAGTTCCAGATCATGGGTAGGATAATTCGCCTCGTGAGGCTTTAACTGCCATAAGGCATAAGCTATGACTCTGCCCCGCTGCATCAGAACACACCCAAGCCCCTGGTAAGTGGCATCAGAATAGACAACCAGATCGTCAGTGCCATCGGGTAAAGCTAAAATCAGAGCATGTGTCAACCTGTTCATTAATTCGAGAAAAGTCTCCTCCTGCTCGGTACCCCAAACAAACATAACGCTCTTCTTGGTCAACTTGGTCAATGACGATGCGATTTTCGAAAAGTCGGGAATAAAGCGGCGGTAATACCCTGCTAAGCCTAGAAAACTACGGATTTCAGACGGAGACCTAGGGGACTCCCATTTGTTTATGGCTTCCACCTTCGGAGGGTCCACCAAAATACCCCTCGGGTTAATAACATGACCCAAGAACTGAACCTCGCGCAACCAGAAAGAACACTTAGAAAATTTCGCGTACAACTTATTCTTTCGCAGAGCTTCCAAAACTTCCGTGAGATGACGGGAATGATCGGTTTCACTCCTAGAATAAACAAGAATGTCGTCGATGAACACAATAACAGAACAATCAAGCATCTGCCTACACACCCGGTTCATAAGATCCATGAACGCCGCCAGCGCATTGGTCAGACCGAAGGACATCACGAGAAACTCATAGTGTCTGTAACGAGTGCGGAAAGCAGTCTTAGGAATATCCTCCTCACGAATTTTCAACTGATGGTACCCTGACCTAAGGTCGATCTTCGAGAACAAACTTGCTCCTTGGAGCTGATCAAATAAGTCATCGATCCTTGGTAGAGGGTACCGGTTTTTCACGGTGAGTTTATTCAGTTCATGATAGTCGATGCATATCCGTATACTACCGTCCTTCTTTTTGACGAACAAGACCGGGGCACTCCAAGGTGAGATTCTCGATCGAATGAAGCCCTTTTCGAGCAGGTCTTCCAATTGAGCCATAAGCTCTTTCATTTCGTTTGGTGCTAGACGATAAGGAGCTCGAGCAACGGGTTTTGCACCCGGAACGAGGTCTATCTGGAACTCGACCTCGCCATCAGGCGGCACACCAGAAAAATCATATGGAAATACATCCGGGAAATCCTGAACAATAGGAACATCACCGACGGTAGCCACCTCGGTTTTCACGGTTATAGCATACGCTAGATATGCCCCGCAACCCTGCTGCATAAGTTTTCCTACCTTAAGCATGGATATGATATGTGGTGTCGCACCACTCCGATCACAGATAATCTGAGCATCAACACTAGCGAGCCAATCCATCCCCAGCACCACGTCAAAGTAGCCAAGCGGCATCAAATACAGCCGCACCGGAAATTTATACCCAGACAGCTCGATGGAACAACCCTGAATAGCCCTAGACATAGAAACAGACTTTCCTACGGCTACTTCCACCTCAAACACGTCGACTACACCCTCAGGTGATTTATTCAACGCGGAACAAAAAGCGGTAGACACAAAACTCCTACTAGCACCCGAATCAAACAAGACCGAAGCCTATAATTCATAAATTAAAAAGGTACCTGGGATAATATTATACTACCACTTAGCTAAACAATCACAAATACGATTCCGAAAGGAATGAGGAATTACAAACGGTAAAATATAAAGGATGAGTATGGAAAGAAGTACCCGAAACAACATCCACATCGTCCTTTGCTTCCCTTTTGGAGATGTTGAAAGCCCTCGCCGTGGCCCTCGGCTTTTCTTCCGTTTTCCCCCTTGAGGAGGTCCCCGGCTCAGACCCCCCCGCTCTACCGGCCAGACAATTGGATACTAAGTGCCCAGACCCCCTGCATCGGAAACAAGTCAGAGTCGGACACTCATGGTTGGGGTGTCCAGTCTTTCCACAATGAAAACTGGGTTTAGCCTAGGCCTGCACTCCCCCTATGAGGTTTCCCGCACTTCTTGCATTTATCCACCATCGCACTTCCCCTATGATCCGAGGCCTCAGTCTTCACTCTCTTTCCTGCCGGATTAAAGTTGTTTTCCCGAACCGTTTACTATTGGAGTTCGAATTAGAGTTCCAAGTCTTCTTAGTTTCAGACGACATTATCTTCTCCCTCTGATCATACAAGGTATCAGCTAGGGTAACAACCGAATGGAAAGAGCTCATGTCGGTGGTCACCACACCTCTATGAATATCCACCGGAAGACCCTTCACATACTTCTTAATCCTCTTAGCTTCAGGAGTAACCAAGTCAAGACACAATTGAGCCATTTGATTAAATTTTGTGGTATACTCCCGATGTGACATGTTACCTGCCTCCAAAGTCAAAAAATCCTGCTCAATCTTATCCAACTCGTGTGGAGGAAAAAACTGATCGAGAATCAACTGCTTCAACTCTTCCCAAGTCATTCTCCTAACAGAACGATCACCCATAGCCTGAGTCAGATTATTCCACCAACACAGCGCCTCTGAACGAAACGAGGCGGTAGCATAAGTAACCATATCCTCCCGTTTGCACTTACTAATCCTCAAAACTACTTCCATCTCTCTCACCCACTGATGTACTATTGACGCGTCCTTGGTACCATCAAAAGTAGGAGGGTCACACTTCTTGAAGTCCCCATACGAACAACCCATAGTAGGCCCGAACCTCCTCCTCATCCTCACTCGGCACAATCACCTCATCCTCAACCTGAGTTTTCTTACCCTTTTCTCCTTTATCCGAACTCTTACCAACCATCGATTCCTCCATTGCCCTAATAGCCTCAGCAACGATCTCGGGAATGGCACTGTGAAGGTTCTGGTAAACTTCATCTGCGATAACCGCGTGCATAGTAGGATCTAAGGTGGGGTTATCCCCCTCTTCCGGGATTGGGATCTCTTCCTGCTGTGGAGTCGGGTTCTCTCTCTCAGCCTCAGCACGTGGCTTACGACCACGACCGCGAACACTAGGACGCCCTCTCTTAGCTGTACGAGTATCAACCATGACTTATCCCTACAGAGACAGAATTTTAACACGGTTAAGTTCAAGTAGTATTTAGAACATGTAAGGTAAGGGTAAACTGCTAATAAAGTTAATCAAGCTTAATTAGTTGTTTACTTTACCCGCCCATCCTAAGCACCCCCTGTCCCTGGCCACATTAGCATTCTATCTAATACTTAAACAATTAATCATACAATGGAACTTTAAACTCAAAAGAATGACTATACAATTAAAGTTACATCTTGGCGTGCAGCTACTCGGGAATGTTCGGATCCCTCGAACCATGGCTCTGATACCAACTTGTAAGACCCCGAATCTCGGGAATCCCACAGTTGGTAATCATGACCAAAATTCATAAAAATTTAAAACCAAAGGCAAGTTCATTTTATTAAAACCGTTTAGAGTATAAAATCGGCGGAAATCATAAGTGTCAAAACAAATTCCAAAAACCGGGAAGTATGCCCAAAACCAATTTAAATTCATTTAAGAATAATTTAAAAGTAAAAAGTCTTCGAGCACGTCCAAGCGGTAATCATCCTCTCCTTAAACTGAAACTCAAACTAACATACACACAAAGTCAGCTAAAGCTGAGTGAGTTCCAGTTTTTATATAATTCAATATTTATTAATCGGATTAAAGTACAACAGCCTTGTGAAACATAATAAAATAAATAATTGCCTTCCTTTAAAATATTTATGCTAACACGGGCCTCGCACCACGAGTCGTGACTCGAGTAACATATTGGACCCGGTAGCAACAACCATAAGTAATATGGGCCTCTCACCACGAGTCATAACTCGAGTAATATATTGGACCCAAAACATAAACCCACATAATACGGGCCTCTCACCACGAATCGTAACTCGAGTAATATATTGGACCCACGGGTATGCAACATGAGCCTCTCACCACGAGTCGTCACTCGATTAAAACATTGGACCTGGCCACAACCCATACAAATACACACCCATAGGCACAATTACACGTAAGTTCAATCAAGTGCACACATCAATAGGTATACGTAAAATTACATGTACTAAGACTTAATCCCGACAAACTATTATATTTCCACAATTATAAGTCACAAGTAATATGTATGATGCATCTGAAATACAAGTACTACTAGTCAACCTATGAGCAATTATTTAACAGTTTAACGGGCAAAACAAGTAGGTGTGTATGCTAGCCCAAAACTTGAAAAGGGGCATCATGAACTCACCTGACACAAGGCAAAAAATCACCATGAGCTAGAGAACCTTAAGTATCCCCACAACTCAAATGCCTGTCGGTTTACATACAATCATTACTAACGATACCGAAAGGACTCGTTTATCCTACGAGGCGTTTTAACGTGGTTCGAGTTACCTAAAGCCTCAACCTCACCAATTTCAATTATAACAACCTCACCTGACACAAGGCACAAAATCACCACGAGCTAGAGAACCCTAGGTATCCCCACAACTCAAACGCCTGTCGGTTTACATACAATCATTACTAACGATACCGAAATGACTCGTTTATCCTACGAGGTGTTTTAACGTGGTTCGAGTTACCTAAAGCCTAAACCTCACCAATTTCAATTATAACAGCCCCCGAGGCCTTATATTTACCAACACGACCCTTAGATGCTCCCGGAAATAAAGAATTCCCAATTTACCCCCAGGAGCACTATGTGAGACTCATGCGCGTTTAAGAATTGTTTAGGAAATTAACATCCAACTCAGCTCCATGTAGACCTAATATGATAAATTCATAGCTAACAAGTCCACACAACGCTACGCGAGTTGAATGGGTCGGTAACTTGCAAGCACAACGCACCAACTATTCAATAAACGCGAATACGCGTTTTACCGACCCGTTTGAGTAACCGACAACCAATTCAGCCCCAATACTTATAAAAATAATTTTCCAACAGCCCGTAAACCGAACCGAAGCCACCCGAACTGAATTGGTTGTTAATTACTTCAATTCTCGCATTAAACGCAACAATTCCCTATTCTAGACAACCGAATGCTAACTTTCAAGCTACAACTAGTTGACCAATCAAACGAGCACCAATGCACATGATTTTAAAGTATGTTAAATGGGACAACCTAGGAAGATTGTGGTGCAAAACCTTAACCAAAACAGCCCCGGAAATGCTTGAATGGACAGCCACCCGGTAAGCCTAAAACATACGATTTGATGATCAATAAGCGGGTTATAACGACCAATTAAGGTGTAAAAGACTTGAGGGAACATGGAACTAACCTTCATTTGAAGTTTTAGACCTTGGGAGCGGCTGAAAAAAAGAAAAACGAAGCTCTAGTGGCTGCTATGGGGGCCGATCGGCTGCATAAGGGGGGGGGGCTAGGGTTAGTTTTATGTTATAATATAAAATGTTACACTCTAGCCCCTCCAATTTGAAGCATATAGCAACTTGAAAGAAAAGTTTAATGAATTAAACGCAACGGAAAGACAAGAGGGTATCCGAGGAAGGCTAGATAAACCCCGAGAAATGTACATACTTTACAAGCTTTAAATCCTTGAACAGAAAATTAACGGGTGTTACACGTTGTGGATTTTACCGAACTTTGATCAATGAAATTTTTGATGGGCCGTAACTGTTTGATTTTTCCTGTTCTTTATTTATACGGGTTTCTTTAAAAGGTTTAGTTGTGTGAAAGTTTCCAAGTGGTACTGTCTCCGCCTCGTCAATAAAGCACTTGATTAGGTTCGATATATAGGAAGTTGTCAGCAGGACTAAAATCATGAGTGAAACTCGACTCTAAACATAGTTTTAGTCGATATGCTACGGGATTAAGTTTCTAGGCAACTTCGTACGGTTTCGTGTAGGTTGACGTAAACTTATAGGTTTTCTTAACTCAAATAACATTTTTCGAAGGTCAACAATTTGTTAAGTACATCGGTATAGTTCTTTTATCAGTCTTAGGCGGATTTCAGGTTGCTTTTGAATCATACGAGCTTTATCTGTGGTTTCCGAAGTCAATTCGGATTTTGCTGTTTGAGTTTCACTAACTCTCAGTCTAATGAGGTCGCAATTTATATTCATGTTCGTATCATATAGGTTATAGTGCCACTTGTATAATATTATGATAAGTATTAGTATGCGAGGATTAGACTAGTGAAAAATGCTGGCCTTAATTTCCTTCAAGATTTAATATACAGTTGTAATGTAATTCTCCCAATGTCTGTCTATTTTGTCCAGATCGATCGTTTATTTGGGAATGACAGGTCGTGCTTAAACCGATTTGGTTTTCTAAGTTTGCCAGGAAATAAGGGGCGGAATGACTATCTCAGTCTGAAGTAATCGAAATAGACATACCATGTCGAGATATGATTTTGTTGACATAAAGGTAGGCGTGCCTTTCAGTTGTGTAGTTGTTATGTATTGGGAGGTAGTGTGCAAATTAAGTTAGTCGGTCAACTAGTAACCGGACTATACTGTTATCTCGGGATGATTTGTGAAAGGGTGTTACGAGGCTCATAGTAATCTGTTCCCACTTCCACTGGGTGGTTCCGATTGTAGTAACATAACTGAGGGTTTTTGATACTCTGATTTAATTATAGCACGAGTTAGGTATTTACCGATATGTGTGGTTCATTTATGATTAGTCACATAAGTTATCAGGAGTTGAAATCTAGCCTCGGTTTTTGAAGCATAGGATTTCGTCGGTTTTCTTTTCGAAGTTATGCTCGTCCCCATGCCAGATTTTGTCTTCTAAATATTATACTCTTAGGGCTTTCTTTTAGGCGATATGAATTTTCCCGATAAGGTTGGTCTAAACAATCGTTTCAAATGCCCGAAATTTCCAGTGTTTAGCTTTGCCCTTCATCTTAAGGCATTGGTTTTCACAATTACACTTGTTCCACAATTCTGCTCGTCTTCCTTATCCTATATTCAGTTTTGTTAGATCAGTTGCAGGTCATAAGCTTCTGCGATTTATGTAATTTGTGCATTTGATGGCATATAAGTAGCATTCCAATGCATTAGGTACAAAAGCAATTGTGTCATACTCCGGGTTGAGGATATTATATTTTTTTCTCGTGCATTTTTGATTGTCGGGAAACATATGCTATAACCTTTTTTTTCTATGCGTTAGTACGCATTCTAAATCTTTTCGGGATATATCACAATAGATTACAAGCTCATCAGTCCCTTCTAGGAGACTTAGCATAGGGGGTTTGACAAAGTTTCTGTCTCGGCAATTAAAAATCCATCTCTTGTTCTTTCCCCAATCATAAACTCGGTTCTTTTTGGGTTAAGAGGGTTAAGGGTTGGGCTATATTGGATTTTCAATAAAACGCCGGTACTACGCAACTAATTCCAAAATTTGGCGAATTTCTCTTGTTGACTCTGGTGTTTACTAGTTTTGCTCGGGTGTATGTGAATTCCGTGTCAACTAATAATGTATTCTAAGAATCGTACTCCTTGTAGCCAGAATTCGTACTTGGACAACTTGGTATACAATTCCTCCTGCCTCAACATCTCCTAGATTGTTCATAAATCTTGCTCATGTTCCTTTTTGGTTTTCGAATATATCAGGAGATCATCAATAACGTTATAATGAATTTGTCACGGTACGGTTTACTAACTTGGTTCGTGAGATTCATGAAAACTACAGGTGCGTTAGTCAGTCTGAAGGGCGTAACTAAGGGTTCATAGTGACCATACCGAGCTCGAAACGCTGTTTTAGAAACATCTTCCTCTTGGATTTTAACCTGAAGATAGCCGAATCGAAGGTCGATTATCGAGAAGTAATTCGCCCCTTGGATTTGATTGGACCAGTCGCCTAATTATGGGATGGGATATTGGTTTTTTGATGGCAATTTGTGTAATTTCCTGAAATCAACGCACATCCTAAGCTTTCATCATTCTTCTTTACCAACAACACCGGTGCTTCCCAATGATGATAGCTAGGTGCCATAAAGCCCTTATCTAATAATTATTGTAGTTGTGTAAGTAGTTTTTACATTTTGGAGAGTGCCAGACGATAGGCTACCTTGGTAATAGGAGTTGTCCCCCTAAGGTTAGGTCCGTTCGGAGTTCAACTTGTCGGATAGTGGTATTCCGGGTAGTTCATTAGGAAAGACATTAGATTATTCGAGTACTACGGAGATATTTCCTATATGTTTCATTGGGGGTTTTTATGATTACGTTTTCCAGAAATGTCATACACCCTTGGCGTAAGCACTTTAATACTTTAAGATGAGACACGAGAGGTGATATTGCCCCAAACTTCTCTCCTTGTACCATAATTGCTTCATTATCCAAGAGAGGAATTTTAACTATTAGTCATCACACAAGACTTCCGCCTTGTATGTAGCTAGCCAGTTCATACTAACAATTACATCGATGCTTCCCAACTAGACCGGGGGTAGGTCAATAATAATGGTTGGTTGTTTAGGATAATAAGATATTTTTTGGAGTGTTTGGTCAATAAAAATGGTTGGTTGTTTGGAATAGTAAGAATATTCACCCGGGAATGGCCACGGGCGGCTCATCCCCACTAACACAAGACCTGATTCCGGGATCAGACGCATTGAGCTTGGCATGCGGGTCAAGTCTCGAACCATGGCTGACTCGCGGAGTCAGCTACCGTAAGATCAGAAAATTTTTCAGTCATAGAGCGACGGGCCATGTCAAGGGAATAATATCCTCCCGGATCCAAAAAAATTTTGTTTTCCATTCATGCGCACTTCGAGGCGGCTCGGTGCCCAGTGCCTTCTTCCCAATCGCGGTACAGCTAAAGCAGCTCCCGTGACTTTGTAGTTTGTAGAATACGAAGAATTTGTCGACGGAGGGGATGATTCCCTAGGAGTGGCAGCAAAACTCAAAACGCCTAAGCCTCATAAGCCCAGAAGGGTGCATCTGGGATATATGTATTCCAGTCAGAACCAAGAATCTATCCAGGAACCTCGTATTGGGTAACCTAAAGTTACCAGTGGTGAAATACTCGCCGTATAAAGCCATTTTTCCTTTAAGAGGCTTATCAGTGGTCGATCCGGTAACCGGAAGTTCTGGCTCTGATTCCGGAGCCAGACCGTACCCTTTAACTATGTCAGAAAAATCTTTAATAAGATCGACGGTTAGAGAAGGATTCTCTCTTACCACTGGCCATCAAGGTGTCGAGAAAATGATTGCAACAAGTTATGATTAAGTGAAAATAAGAAGTCAAGAAAGAAGAATCGCAAAGTTTAAAATTGCAGAATTGAATGGAGAATCGGAACGGTTACCCCTTTTTTATACCCATCGCAATTGATGAGGGGAAAAAGGGAACAGAGAAAGAAATACAATCGTCCACTCAGCAATTGACACGATAGGCGGGAAAAGATGAAAACAAAAAGTAATTTCAAAGCAGCCGCCAAGACACGTGCAGACACCTCGAAATAGGTGCCTAACACAACTTAGAGCAGAAGCATCGCATCATAGCTCCAAAATGTCTTTTCATTTAACACAATTATCAACACGCACAAGTATGAAATCGAACATGCTTACGCCCAAGAAAAGAGTATTTAGTCCAAAATTCCATCTGAAGAAAGGTGTCGCGGAAGAAAAAATGGACTGGGGGACTTATAGAGGTAGGATAGTAAAACAACCCGCAATCCCAAGGAAGATATCTCGGTTCGCCAATAACACTCGCGGGTCATTAATAATACCCGCAGGAGAGATCCGCGGACCACAAAAAGCCCCACATGAGGAAGAAACAATAAAGAGTTCTTACTTGGCGAGGGAAAATAGCTGTAACAATATAATTCTAGAAGATTGCTTAAACATTCCGTGACAAAGACGTTTCCCCTTTATGAAGCACACAAGGGAGAACAGCCAATGAGAAAAGGACAGCTGGACACTGGTAACAACCATGCACATGGCCAAGCTGTCACGTCCTATCAAGGTATGACACTTGTCCATTCAGGTAGAAAAGAAACTTTTGGATAATGACAACTCTACCAATCACCTTCACCCATCCTCCGATTATAAATACCTTCATGACCATCATGAGGTACTCATTCACTCTTCACATAATACATTAATCACTTTGTACTTTCTCTCCTTACAAAACAATACTTATTCTCACGCCGGCGGGTGGCTAGGGGCAAACTCCCCCTCTTGTCCTTCCCGTAACGTGACTCACAATGATCTGTTTTGCAGGAATTTAGTTGAAGATTTGATTCAATCTGACCTTAGATTCGTTTAGTAGTTCGTACTTGGTGGAAATACAGATCATGTCCCCACTGGATTAGATCGGTGTTTTTTTCACTAGTCTACTAGGATAGGGATCTGTGTAACACACGGGTGATAAAAAAATACAAATGTCATATTTAACAAAAAAAAATAAAGAAATAGGATAATTTTACTTGAACTATAACATATTACATAGTTATTTTAATTCAAATACAAAATTCAACATTCAAGACATAGAAATATTACAAAAGAAAAAATAAAATAAACTCCTTCTATAACAAAAAAAAAGTAAACACTTGATAAAGAAAAAAACGTAGTCTATAAGGAATACTTCAACATAGGCGGAGTTTGGGACCTGAAAATTCTATTATATTAAATGAACAACAAGCTTACAAATACATACCAGGTTAATCTTTTTCATATTAAGTTTCAAAAATCTCTTTGTATACAACGTTTGTGGTTTTATTTGTAAGTTGTAATTCTTTATCGAGTATGACTAATTTAACACCGGCTCTACTCTTAACTCTTGACAAAGTGACATAAAGCCAGCCATGTGAAAAATACTGGATCTTTTAAGTATAAGCCAACTCTTGATAATGATTGTCTTTGGCTTTTGTTGATGGTCATGGCAAAATAAAGTGCAATAGGAAGCTGTCTTCTCTTTAGCTTGAAAGGAAGTTTCTTGTCCAATGGAGTAAGACTGATTCGACTAATTAAGGAGCGATATCTGATATTCGTACTAGAAACAACTTTAACTTCAATTACATGTCTACCCAGACTTACGAATTATAGGCGAGTACGGTTGCACAATCCCTTTTTATGATTAATATTCCTTAGTAGCATAATGGGAACACCAAATTTAAGAATCAATATGTGATTTGCCATTCCAACATCTTTATCCCATTTAGAAAATCGGGAGAGTAGAACTGTGATCAAATTCATCTGAAACTATTTCAGCATAATCTAAACTATCGGAACTTAGATACTTGATTCCTTTCCCAGGAAAAAGTGCTAGCATACGCCATTAATTTCCTGAACAACCTCATTTGAATGTGAAATTTATAAATACCGTATGAAGAACTTAAATTGATTGTAGACAGAAGCTACAAAGGCAGACGATGGATAGAACGTGGAGAATACATCTTGGAATGGATGCTATATAGTAAACCCACAGATATTATTTTTGCAAAACCTCTAAAGTTTAGAAACACTTTTAATCTGATAATAATTAAAAGAATCAATTTAATTATATGATAATAATTGGAATGTGTTTTATACAGTAAACTGAAGCTTAATTTTTGACACTCTCAAATATAATCAAAATATAGTAAACAGACAACCTAATTATCGGCAATTCCAAAAATAATGTAATTCTAGTCAAACTACAGGTTTCAAAACGTAAAAAAATCGTACCAAAATGAATTTGAATTATTTTACTATGGAAGGAGTAACACTTAATATCTGTCAATTAATTAGAAATAAAACTACAAAATACGAAATAACTAACACGGTTAAAAAATATAACATCCATAACATATTTCAAATATGGGAAACACAATAAAAAAACATGAGACTATAAAAAAATAGTATATCAACATATTTCAAATATGGGAAACACAATAAAAAAACATGAGACTATAAAAAAATAGTATATCAAAAAACTTACTTCAAAGCTATTATATCTTGTAAATCACCAACACATAATGTTTAAAATAACGAAAACATACACATCTTAGTAGAAATATTAACATACATTTAAGAAAATGTATTAAACATGAATGACTGTCTGTAATATATGTATCACAATTGGGAATTTAAGATTCTGATTTGAGTTTCTATAGAAAAAAAGCATACAAATTTACTCTTATACTGAATATATTGAACAAATATATATACAACTAACATAGGAACTTAATATTATCAATTCACTCCTAAATTAACAGATTAATTACAGAAACAAATGGAAAAAGATAGCATGGTTAATCGATATTATATGTTAACAGATGAGTATATGAGTAGGTTCATCTTACAACTTTTTATGAGATAAATAACATGGTTAATAAGAAATAACATCCATAACATAGTTAATAAATTAGAAACACATTAACAAAAGAGTAGACTGCCAAATTAGAATATCAAATAACAGGAAATCATCAACTAAAAAACAGGCTAGCATCAATCAATTATAAATCAATCAATAATAAAGTAAGAGGATCAACTTTTAAATAAAGAAAGCTTAGCTGATTTGGAATCGGGAATTGATGCTTATGTACATATTCCTTCCAGCTAATAGAAATACATGAATTGGTAATTTAGGATTATGCTTGGTGAATTCCTGGTGAAGAAAGATACAATTTTAGGTTTACACATACTATATTTCAAGAACTAAATATAGAACTTTAAATCGAATATATCCTAGAATAGAACCTTACTAAATAGATTGAATACAAAAAACAAACCTAAATTAAGAAACTAATAGCACTAACATAGGAAGAAATTGGAGTCTGCCTTATAAATTGAAGATGGATTGCTCAAAAATTAAACAAATCAATCCTTTAAGGTTTGTCGCTGAGAGAAATTGGAGTTTGTCGATACTGTGAAAAATCTGATAAATACACGGTTCACATCCGACGAAGATAATGATTGAGATAGATGGGATAAATTAGATAATGTTTGAGATAGATGAGAGAAAGATAACGATTTGAGATTTAGGGTTACGAAAATAGTGAACGGCTGAATGTAATATATGGCTATATCGTGTTAAAAAAATATAAAACGGGTGCATGTCTGATAGAGAGATTAAATTTAATTTAGATTAAAAGTAATTAGTAATTAGCAATTTATTGTTTGGCATTATATAAACGTTAAATGGATGTATTGGAAGCATAGATGAACATTTTAGAAAAATGGCACGTGGATACCTTATTTTACTTTAATAGTGTAGGAAGATTCTTGATTTTCATCAGAGCCAACCTTAGTTAGTTTGTTTGTTAATTATCTGTAAAGTGTATGCAATTATACCACACAACAAACTAGTTTCGTCAGATAATATCATATATTTTATATAGAATAAATAGAAATTTGGTGCTGCATGTGACCTCATTGGTCCACTTGGCAACAACTAATTGGCTATTTTTTGTTTTTCTTAAATTTAATTTTTAAACGGTTATTAGGGTTGACTCGTCACCGTAACCCCTGGACCGTCAATGCTTGAGTTTTACCAACGACCAGGTTTACCGATTATTTGTTTTAGTTTCGGTACCGTAACGAATGTAACCGAAACCGATTAAATTCGTGTTGACTCAGTGCCGCAATTATGTAAGAACCCGAATCCCGGAAATCCTACAGTTGGTAATCACGTCCCCAAATTCACAAAAATTTAAAACCAATCGATTCGTTTTATTTAAAACAAGTTCAGAGTAAATAACAGCGGAAAAGTTTAAGTATTAAAAATCCCAAAGACGGGTGCAAGTGTGCAAAAATCAAATGTAAATAAAATATTCGTTTTATTTGAAATCTTCATCTCATTAAAATCGTTTCAGAGTAGTAAACAGCGGAATAGATAACATCAAAATTCCCAAAACCAGGAAAGTGACCAAAATTAAAATTTAAATACTTATGGTAATAATTTAAAAGAAACAGTTTGCGTTATTAATTCTTCGACTAGATGTGCCTTCAACCGTCCGAGTAGTTTCTAGCACGTCCAAGCGGAAATCTCTAATCCTCAACCTGAAAGTCAATCTAACATACACACAAAGTCAGCTTGAGCTGTGTGAGTTCAAGTTTTCATAAACAATAATTCATACTTTATTTCAAAGCTATAGTTATAAACAATAGAGAATGTATAAATAAAATAAATTATATATAATTCACCAAGTAATACAATCATCGTCGAACACACGTACACGGGCCTCTCCACCACGAGTCAAGACTCGAGTAATATATTTGACCCGGACGCGGTAAGACCTAAGCATGTGACACGAGCCTCTCCACCACGAGTCAAACCCGAGTAATATATTTGACTCGGTCACAGCTTATACATCCGAGCACGAGATACGGGCCTCTCCACCACGGGTACAACCCGAGTAATATATTTGACCCGATCCCGGCTCATACATCTAAGCACGGGGTACGGGCCTCTTCACCACGGGTGCAACCCAAGTAATATATTTGACCCGATCCCGGCTCATACATCCAAGCACGTAATACGGGCCTCTTCACCACGGGTACAACCCAAGTAATATATTTGACCCGATCACGGCTCAACATCCAACGGGCCTCTTCACCACGGGATTTTAAAACCCGAGTAATATATTTAACCCGCCAAAATGATGATCACGTCACACGGGCCTCTTCACCACGGGTACAACCCGAGTAATATATTTAACCCGGCCGTGAATCACCATGCACACACACAACAATAAGCCTACATACATCATTCTTAGTCACGAGAAACTAAATATCATTACACAATCGTAGGCTATAAGGTACACATCCTCATACGTACATACATACCTCCATATATACATACATGTATATATTCCTACATAAATATATATATATCATCCCATACGGGAACTAAGTAGATAAGTCTACTCATATTCAATTACTACCAAGTCTGCTAACGTCCTCGAGTCTAGACCATCAATAGTGTATGTAACCTTAAGGACACAAGACCATGAACGAGTCTAAAATATCCTAAGGCATATAAAATAATTCAAATATAGCTTTCAAAATGCACCATCACGAGTTAGACCATGTAAAACTATTCAAATCATTGTAACGAGTAAAATCGTTTAAAATTGTATTTCGGTGTGTATGCTAGCCCAAAACGTAAAAGGGTAAAAAGGGCATCATGAACTCACCTGAATCAACCGAACACCTGCAATGAGCTAGGAAATCCCTAAGTGCACAATTACAAGCAAGGGCCTGTAAATTATAAACAACGCGTTACTAAACTAGACTGTAAGAACACTCTAGCCTAATGGGCCGTTCAAGCCCAAAAACTTGGCCCAAGGCCCAACACTTTGGCCCAAGGCCCAACACTTGGCCCAAGGCCCAACAACTTGGCCCAAGGCCCAACACTTGGCCCAAGGCCCAACGATAATCAAATCGGGTCGAATGCGCGCGAAATAAACCTTAAAACCATTTGTTAAACGAATCAGCCCCGAATGGACCAAATTCCATTTTAAATCTTTTCATTCATCAAGATTTTGTCACCCGAGTTGATAGGGTTGACGGTTCCTTTTTACAACTCTTACTTTAAAGTTTAAACGAAAATTCACGCACCGCCGACTCGATTGACGAAGCACTAACCCCAACAGCCCCGTGCATCAAAAATATAATTTTCCCATAGCCCTTAAACTCCCCTAGGGCTGTACAAACTGATTCGGTCGGTCATCCAATCGTTTAACGCATCAAACTCAACAATTGCCGATCATACACCCGATAAACCCTAGTTTTCGAACTAAAATCGATTGACCGACCTAAACACCTCCATTGGCCATGAAATTTTAGTATATTGTAAGTGACATACCTAAGAATATGACGGAGTACGAACTTCAATTATAACAGCCCCGAAAGATGCGAGAAAGGGCAGCCACCGGTTAAGCCTAAAACGAACTTATTGATCAATACGAATATAACATGCAGATTTTAGCATGCAAAGATGTATTTTATTACATAGGAAAACCATGGAATTAAATTATTAAATTTTTACCAGCGTTACATAAATACCTTAAGTTTATAAAAATATTTTTATTATATTTTTCTAGTGGACACAAAAATCATAAAAATTCTTCTAACACAGAAAGGTATGTGCAGCTATTTCAGTTGCGCAACAAAATGGTTTTATTTTTATAAACTTCATTACCCAGCCAAATTAAACGATTCCAAATGGGTTTGGTTCCTAACTCAAAATATTAACTTCCAGAAGTGGAACCAACCAATTTAGACTTGTCGAAAAAAGTTTATGATGTCGGGAAGACGGACCAGAATCCGTCGTCCCGCATCAGGTTTGACACTCGATTTTATAAAATCATAAAAACTATTCAAATCTCGTCCAAAAATTACGTATTATACCTTTCTGGAAACTAGACTCAAAGTAGAACATCATGGAATCAAGAATCGATCAAAAAAAGTGGATTAACATCGCGTTAGAGACCCTACAATAAACGTATTCGAATCTGTCAGCAAGCTGTTATCATCAAAACTCAATCTTAACGACCAATAAGCGTGTTCATATGATCAATTAAGGTGTAAAAGACATGGGGAATCATAAACCGACCTTGAATTGAAGTTTTCACGGCTGAAACTTGGCTGGGCAGAAGAAAAACGAGCAGGGGGGGTCCAGGTCCGACGGCTGCAAATAGGTTTAGGGTTAGAGTTTTCTTTTGTTTTATGATATAAAATAGTTACATCCAAGTCCCTCCAAATTGAAGTATGTAGCAACTTGGGTGGAAAGTTAAGTGAGAACGTTTACGAGGTTTGCAAGGAGCTCCCGGGAGAATGCCGGGTCAAGCCCGAAAGGTGTACATAACACTACAAGATTAAACCTTTTGTCGGAAATTAACGGGCGTTACAAATTATTGCCCAGGACCGACAAGCTCAAGTTTTATCAATGTAAAGGTTTTACGTCCATAACGAACGCAACAAAAGCTAATGCCATTTTTTGTGTTTTATTTTTCTTTGTTTTGGTTTTCTTCCAATTCCGTAACGAACGTGACAGAAAACGACTGAATTTGCGTTGACTCACCGCATTTTGTTTTAGTTCCGGTACCGTAATGAAAACCGACCGGTTGTCAATTTTGTGTTTGGTCCTTGTTTTAGTTCTGGTACCATAGTGAACACAACGGAAATTGACCGAATTTATATAAGCTTACCGCCTCAACGTCTGGGAATAACATCAGTCTGGTTTTACCAACGCTTGAGTTTTACTAGCCGAGGCCACCCTATTGGTGCACCTTAATTTTTATAATTTTTTTTTGTTTTAGTTCTAGTATAACAGTGCATGTAAGTAATACCGACCGAATTCGTCGAATTACCGCCTCAACGCTTGGGTTTTACCAACCTGTCCCTACGCAACATGCCTGGTAAAACACTAGTTTATAGATAAAGAAGTTTGGATTTGGGAACCCTACTTATAAATAAAGAAGTTTCGCCCATCCCTATCTGAGTTAGAGAGAGAGAGAGAGAGAGAGAGAGACTTATAAGGCTATGTGTGGTGGGAACTACAAATTGGAGGCAATTTTTGATATGTGATGCCCAGTTAGCAAATGAGGGATTTTTGTTTTAAGAGTGCAATGGTTTTGAAGCCCCTATATATATTACACACACATACTTAATATAATAATATTAAATCAAAAAACACACATATGACAAATTCTAGCCCCCCCTTCCCCACCCCCTTGTCGCCCCTCTTATTGCCGGGGAGTGGCGGGTGGTGTTCTCGCCCCATGTCACCCAATATTACCTAAATTTGTAACCCACTACACATTGCCTAAAAGGAGAACTCAAAATTTTGTAATCGTGCAGTAGGGCTCAAAATAACAAGTATCGTGTTTTTCTTTTTCTTTTTTTTTTGTTTGTTTGCCCAATTTCAGAATTTTGTTTAAAGCCCGTTTAATGGCTCTATTGGCTGATTTTAAAGAAAAATTTAGAGGTATCTTAAAAAAAAATTATAATTAGAGATATCCAAATATTTGCTGCATAAAACAAAGACAAAAAGCTTTTTCCCCTAAAAGAAAATTGAGGGTATCCTGGACACCCCCTCAAACCACCCTAGGTCTGCCCTAAATGATTCATTGGTTAATTGCTTCTACAGTAACAGGCTGGCTATTTTGATTAAGGTTATTTTTTCTTGGTTTCAAAAACAATGAGTGTATATAACCTAATACGATTTATGTTTATGCGCCACCGGTTGATGGTCATTCTCCTCATGAGTCCATGACAGAAAGAAACCAGTCATGACCTTTATCATAAAATTATAATGATAGTTAATGTAAAGGACTAATTTGTTACTGGCAGCTTATTTTAAGAATGTCCAATGTAATTATTAAAGATCAATGACTGAACTTGCAATTAATTATATACATGAAGGATGAAATTTGTAATTTACTGATAAGTTTACTTGCATCATTTTTCTAATTAACTGAATTAATTTTTATATACTTTTTGATTTAAAGAAAAGGATGCTAATCACATCCCACCATATATATGTGCATGTGTATATATTGTATATGCCATTGATATAGTTTAAAAGTGCTTTAGTGGAAAGACACGTGTGATTTTGCATTCAAAGACACGTGTAATTTTAACAAGGCGTTTATTCGAATGCATAAGTACAAGTAATCTTGTATATGCCACTAATATAGTTTGGAAGCGTTACTTTTGCGGACGACTAATATCAGAGATTTTTTATGTGTCAGACCCGAAAACTTGACAAATCATAGTAATTGAGTTATACATATCATTTCAACTACTTTAGACATACTATTATAATTAAAAACTTAATTGTATGGTTATACTAGTTTATAGGGATATAAATATAATAATAGAGTGTCACTTTTATTAGATACTATCTTTAGTCATTTTTAAAATATATAAGTAGCAATACTGCGTTCAAATTAAAGATACTATAACTATAATTAGTTAAACCATATTTTGCATTAGATGCATGTCGAGACAGAGAGTGACACTTTGACACCTTTGCTTCTAATATTAAGTGGGGCCAGTGATGAGTCACTTACTGTATTACCAGAAATGCATATATTATTGACTACATGTTGACCTTAAAGAAAGTTTAGGTTAACGAATGTAACAAGTACTTTAGAAAATAAATAAAAGAATTGTAGCTTGGTTAACATATGAAAAATTGCTCTGTGAGCCAATAGATAAATGTCAAAAACCGTTTGGTAAATCGAACACCTACACAATTAATGTCTATGTAAAAAGAAACATGTCTCAGGTGAAACCGAAATCAACAATCTTTTAATTTGTAAGACAAACATTTTTGTTACTAGATCATGTTAGTGGTTGATCAGTAATCCATAAATTTAAAGTAACAATTGTTCATCAATGATACTTTTTAATAAAAACTAGTTGAAGTCATCTCTTTGATATGGTGGAAACTTTGTACATGTATAGCATCAATCTAACATATCAAAGTATGTGCAAAAGTCAATTACAGTACCAAAATATAATTATATTGAATATGGCTCCGTTTTTAATAAAGTTTGTATATGAGTGTTGAGATTAAAAACTAAACATCATTAAACTTGGCCCACTGATGCAAGGGGATGTTCGAATTCAAGTATATATAGCTACAATTTGACAAGTCAAAGCATGTGCGAAATTCGTTTATGATATTAAAATGATAGTTTATTTTGAATATATAAAAAAGTTGAGAAAGAAAATTATATATAAGCATGTATTTATAGTTTTTTATTTAATGAACGAAGAAAAGAGAACAGAAAAAAGGCTTATTGGACTTTAATAATCCCAACTAAAGACTATTGCTGATAATAATTACAACTGAGTTATCGTCAGCCCAAAACATAAAAAATGGCTCTTAGTGGTCTCCCGTTAAAAAAACTTAACGGCGTTAACTTTTTTTTCCGTATTTCAAACTGATTTATTAGGGCTTTTATCAGAATGATGATACGAATTGATTGATGTAAATCTTAACTCGAAACAATGCTACAAGCGGCCTAATTTTAATTAACTGTAAGTGCAAAAAGCACTAATCAAGTCGTTTGGAGTATCGTTTCGAGCTAAGTTTTAGATCAATCAACTCATATCTTCCTTCTGATCAAAAACCCTAAAATCAGTTTGAAATTCTGAAAGAAAAAAAAGTTGACGTCTTTAAGTTTTTTTAAACGGTGGCTAAATTAGAGCAAATTTATTTAAATTTGGGACCACCAGTAACAATAAACACAGTTGAGATTATTATCAACCAATAACCTTTAGTTGGGATTATTAAAATCCAATAAACCAAAATTAAATGATAGAATTAAAAGTTGAAGTTAAAATTTTATATATATATATATATATATATATATATATATATATATATATATATATATATATAATATGATCAATCACAAATTGTTATATATACTTTTGTTTTGCTATAACTTTTAGTTTCTTTTTATTTAATTTCAATGGATGATAATGACATCTTGATTTACCACATACCAATATATTAGTCTAACCGTAGACATGTGATTTTTCTTACGAGAGGTTGTCGGTTCGAGTGTTATTCGTAACAAAAAGTCCATAATGGGTCTTTGGGTTGTGACTTTTCCCAGAGGTGCCGATCGCCAACGCTATCTATGATAGAGGGTGTGGTTGACGGATGACGGGGCTAGCTTTGGTGGCCGTTTAAAAGAAGCATATTGATTTATATATACTGATTTTAAGTTTTAACAAATTCATGGGTATAATGCGTTAATAATTTTTTGTGAAAAGATGGAATATATTGGTAGAACCGGTAAATTAATTAATTAGTATTTGAAGAGAAATGTTAAAAATCAACATAGTGCTGGAGAAAATAAAAATAAAATTGAAAAAGAATATATCTATACTAAAGCATTTTCACCCAGTCACTTATTTTCATCTCTATAATTACATTAAAAAATATTATATTTTTATTTTATGTTTAATTAAATAATATTTTTATTACTTTTACCATTATTTTTCCCTCCACCATATAATTTATAAAAAAATCCCTACCTTTTCCCCAAATTTAAAAAAAATTCACTACCGTTTCTGTTTTTCTCTCCACCCTATAACTTACACTCAAAACCACTCAAAACCTCACCTTATAATTTACAAATTTTCCTCACACAAATTTGAGGAGTAGGATGAAAATGCTCTAAAATATTATTCTCTTACGTAAGATATAATGTCATGTATATATACATCGGAGACGATAAAACGATTTATTAGCATTCACAGTAGCTATTTCAGTATTTTGGTATAAAAATAGTGTGATACGTACTATCCATTGAAGAGATGGAATTATTATATATTATATATGTAAAAAAAGTTTAACGTACAATTATATATTATAGGTGAGAAAAAAGGGAGACAAAGGTGGTGTATATATATGACCGTATGTATAAGTACCATGTATGCTTGTTTTCTTGTCATGTAAGTTTCTTGCATGCATGGGTTACTAGCTCTAAGTAGTACAAGAAACCTATATATACTCAAGACAGTTTTTAGGGAAGTAGGTGACTTGGTGTGTGGTTGAAGCTTGATGTCTAATTTAGTCATTTCTTTATGTTAATTAACACCAGCCACATTTTTCCCGTTGCTGTTAAACTGTTCCACCAGCTCCCATCTACCCCTGATTTTTCATTTCATATATGTGTGCGTGTGCGCCATGAATTCTTGATGTTCAAGTTAACTTGCGTTATTTTCTTTTCAAATTTCTAACCATTACTATGACTAATTGTATAGCAAGAAATACCAGCATGGAGAAAACGTACGGATATATTAATTTGTCAAGAGAAGAATCGAACACAGTTGATAGGTTTGACAAAACACGGGGTCTATACGAAGCTTCTTTCAAAAAGTATAAAAACCATTAAAAAGGAATAAAGAAAAAAAGCATGAGAATTCATCAACAGACAGTGCTGGTAATTCCATCAATTTTATTACGCAAACATCTCACAACAATGCATGTAAATTGGACACATTGTTATATGGGTTAACGTGGGGAGCCCTGCACGCATTTTTCATAGTCAAACAAAAAAAAATTGTTTTAATGCTAATTAATTTCTATATACTAATAATTTATATTAAAAAAAAGTATACCCTAATATGGAGAACTTTTCTCGTTTGATGTATTATTATGTATCTTTATAAAATTAGCAATTTTATCCGGTTGACTTTATTTTCAGACACATGTAATTATAAATTTTGTCTTTTAAACATTTTCATTTTATGGAGTGGATCCTTTAAAAAGTTTACTTTCATTCGCTTTCCTTATATGACAAAATGTTTTGCTTTTAGTCCTTTACACTGACGGTCATCCAAAAACGTTAACTTCTAGCATGTGTAAGATATGTGGCAAAATCGTAACTTTCACCCCTTAATTAAAATATTCGGTTAAAAAAATAAAATATTCTTTAAACTTAAAAATAAAATAAATTAAAACTTAGTGGGACCCACCCACTCACCATCATCACCTTCATCACTCTTCACATTCTTTAACACCACCACACGACGACCATTCTTCTATTGCCACCATCAACCAGCACTACCACCACCATCTGCCGACCACCAATTAGGTTTCTTCTTCCTATTCTATCTAAGGTTTCTAGTATTCAACCGTCATCGATTAGGTCAAAAATCGTACAGAGGTTTCCACCGCGATTAAAATCATACCAGGGGTCAAAAATCATCACCAATTAATGGTTTCGCTACTCGTTTTTTCCAATTATCACTGGTGTGGGAGGGGTTTTTCATCAAAATGTCGGTCAGTTCATGAGAGAATGCTATAAGAGAAAAGGGAGAAAATGTTGCTGTCGGCAATTGTGGAATAGGCGACGGTAAAGGTTTATTGTGTGGCTGCTGAGAAATCTCCTCACCATGGGCGGAAAATTAGATGATGATGATGATGATGATGATGATGATGATGATGGTAGTATTAAGTTCTGTAGAGAGAGAGAGAGAGCAGCAACGAGTTCAAGTGACGGTTGTGTTTTCCAAAAGGGGTGATGGTGGTGGTGGTGGTTTAGGGTTTTTAGTTACCGGTGGAGGGAAGAGTGGCGAGGTTGAGGTTGAACGATCTGGAACAACGATGGTGGTGGTGGATGTTGAGCGACTATGGAACGATGGTGGTGGTGGAGCAGTGGAGGTCTCAAGTGGGTAGTGTGTGGCTTGCTTTCAAAGTTGAAACTGCTGGGTTGTTGGAGAAGACATCAAGTTAAGAGTTTTATTTTATATTATTGTTTAACTTAAATTATGATTATGATTTTGCCCATCACATGTTTGGCATATGGGCTAGTTAACTGAATTCTTGGATGGTCGTTAGTGAAAAGGACAAAAAAATGAGACAATTTGTCACATAAAGGACAACGAATGAAAGTAAACTTTTTAAATGATCTAATCCATAAATTGACAATGTTTAAAGGACAAGATTTGTATTTGTGTCTTACTTTTATTTGATGGTTAGAATTGATGCGGTTGCGATTTCTTTATTAGTTAAATGTTTGTTCAGAAGGATTAAAATAGGGAGTTCATCTTTTGTGTTAACTTTTAACTAAATAAAAATTATAGTTTGTTTTTTTATAATAAATATTTTTATATTATAATGAAATGATCCAATTACAATAGAGAGACAGGTAAGTGGGCTACAAGCTACGCCGCCACTCCCTTTTGAATGGCAAAATCAATCCTACTAAAAACCAATTTATCATTCTTCGGCGTCGTTGAGTTAATGTGCACAACCTGTTGAACACTTTTCAAAAACGTAGCTGCATCGGAGGCAAAAGACCCAAATGTATCAAAAGCAAAAGAAATGAAGGCATGTTGATTCTCAACACACGCCTTCTTGTGCTTAGCATTTTTTCCGGATTCTGCCTTTAACACGACCTGCCTAGCAACAAACCCGGCGTCCCTAAGCCCGACAAGAGGGGACACCCCAGTAAGGTCCACACAAGCATGCTCCCCCCGCAAGAATGGCCGCTGGTCGGAGAGTAGACCTTCCTTCATGCGGATCCGACAAGAAATTCATAGGAGCCTCTTTTTTTTGCCAAGATTCCCATCCATTTTAACACATCATAAAGGACATCCCTGACCAAATCATGTCTGTATTTAAACCCCGAGAGTTCTTTGCGATGAACTGTGTTCACCAAAATTATCTAAACGGTAGACTGGACAAGGTTCATCAACCGGGAATAGGGGGATCATTAAATGATATTTAAGAATAACCCGGTACTCCACTGTTGACATTTGCTGGCCTAACCCTTCGATGTGGATGAAAGTCAAAAAGTCTTGAGCATGAGGAACCTAAAGGCATTCTAATACCGCTCTCTAAAGAGGGGACATACCAAACGTTTCTCCCAAAATTTGGATGGTTTTACTATAAGGGGCACTCACCAAAGCATTAGGGCGAACAGCAAGATAGGATTGGTAAGAGATTTGGAACTGAACTCATGCATACGCCGAACAGCAAGAAATCAATCACCGTTATGAAGATGACAGATTGAGACGGATGCATGACACGTGGCACTCGGGACAACAAGTGGTGGCAGGCCCACCAATCAATTATTATACCACTTTGCCACCGTATGACGGTAGTGTGACTTATCCCACGCCACCGTTGCACCATTTGATGTGGGTGGATCTTCGTCACACCCAAGAGTTGGGTCAAAAATCGGTAAGAGAAGGTCAAGGAAGCAGAGGAGATCAAGGAGAATTGGTTTTGGAGAATTCACAGACTTGATGACGTCCATCTTTGGACCGCCTCAACCTCACTACTATTGAGCTGCATCGACAGCTAGTTGGGTGTATTCTTGCACAGTTTTGTGTTTTTATTTTAGTTGATGTTTGGGTACGAGTGGTTGGGTGGAGTTATGACAAAATTGTGATTAAAGGGTTGTGGTTTGTTGGGGGTGTTTCGTAAAAATAATAATAAATAAAAATAAAAAAATTTAAGAAGTTTGTGCAACACTGACATCCCAAAAACCATGCATTGGGGACAATGTATCTCAAGTGTGGGAATGTGGGATGAAAATTTGATGAAAATTTTTAACTTGCTTGGGTTAAGGATGAGATCCTTTATCATGGTAATATTCTTGTGTATGAGTATAGCTTAACTTGTGGTACGGGTTGTTTTTAAATTTCTAGCCAAAGGTGACATGTTTTTAGTCGTTTGTCTCATGTAATAAGCCTAGTTGTAGACATAGGGTGCGGGTATTAGTTGAGATGGACAATGTGGCTTTTCTTGTTAGAACTCGTACAATGAATGCTTTCCAAGACCTTAACTTGATATGTGTGCAAAGATGATACAGGCAATTAGGCATAACCTCGTCTGGATGAGTGAGAGTGTGGGTCTTGGGGGTTGGGTCTCATACACTACATATATGAGCATGGTTAATGAGAGGGACGAAGGGTTGGTCTTTAGAAGCCCATTTTGAGCTTAGTGCTTATTGATTATTGACTACCCATGAATTGTTTATTCGCGAAAAGATCCGGCCTAGTTAGTTATTTTATGTATTGATGTATTGTTGGTGGATTATGAAGAAGTAGTTTATGATGTTAGTTTTAACTCAGGTCTTATGAAAAAAAAGCATGAAATCATCTGAAAAAAAAGGTTCATTATTATTATAGTTAGAAAAGTATATAGTAGTTTATTGAGTTTTGTATGTAATAACTTGGCCAGATATGATCGTGCACGCTACTTTCAATATTCCCATTCCGCACCTTAACACTTAACCCCATTACAACCCGAAATAAGTCCTCTTGATTTGCACAAGTATTAAAGCATTTACTTGGGTGGAGGTTTGATAGTTGTGCGAGCTTATTATAGTAGAATTGCACATGTGTCCGTGTATTGTTAATTGTAAATAAGGCACCGAGTTGAGAATTAATTGTGCGTGGGGTGTTGCATGAGATAAATTAAAGAAACATGTTAGGTTTGGCTAGAGGTTTAATTGTTTAGAAGATATGATGGGTTGCTAAAGTTTATATGAAATACAAGGAATGGGGTATGATTTTAGACCTTAACCGAGACCTTGAGAGGAAAAGTGGTTATTGGGCTAAAAAGAATATATATTAAAGTGATTAAAGATGTTGCTTGAGGGAAAGCAACATGTAAGTGTGGGAATGTGACGGGTGGACCGTAGGACAATCCTTAATCATAGTAACAATAATAACAAACATGTGTTTAATTGTTTAACTTTGAGAAATTAGATGACTACGGTTCACTTGTCATTATAGATACAAGAAGCATGAAAAGAAGTGCTATAATCTATCATGGTGGAAAGTGAAGGAAGGAATCAAGCATGAAGTGCATACCAATGAAAGGAAGCAAAGAAAAGGGTTTTCATGCTGAGCCCACCGTAGCTTATGGTAGCTACCGTAAGCCATAGTAGAGGTTCTGCTGCAAGGGGCTACCGTGGACAGTGGAACCATACCGTGGAAGTTTTTAGGGCTACCGTAAGCTATGATAGTCAGCGTAGCTTACGATGGACCCCGCGCTAGCGATGGTTACAAGCGTTAAAGCGTGATTTAAGAGACTTTTCACATATCTTTTTCATCATTTCGACTTAGAACTTTGTTTGGGTGACTTTGAGTGCCATCGAACATTATTTTTGGCTTTTCTAATTGTGGATTGAAGCTCTAATTGATTGGTGATTAGGATTTGACATGCTATTGACGATTCAAACAATGTGTGGCTAATCCTCTTTGTGTTTCTCTTGGGATGTAAGGTTATTTGCAAGATACTTATGCTATTTGTTCTTGAATTCTGGAATGATTATCTAATCAATGATGTTTAGTACTATCATGGTATTTGTGTGATTGTTTGTAAATTGTTAATATAATTTAAACCTAGTTTTGAATCCATACGTTCTTGGTGCTATTGGCAATTGAGATTTAGTGGAAGGGATTAGGGTTGGCTATATTGATTGATTATTGAGTAACAACCTCGCCTTTTATGAATCCGAGTACTTAGTTCTTTTTAATCACAAACAATTGCATCTATACAAACCAAGTTATTGTGGTTCTTCCAGCGAACATTAACATTTGTGTTGCGTGAAAACCTGAAGCCCGAGAGGAATACTTGTTTACAAATTTTGTGTTATTTTACTTTAATTATTAAAATCAAACCAACCAAACCTTTGAGATTACTTTTTGCATTTTACTTATTGTCTTTGTTAGTTTATAAGCTACTTAGTTAACGCATTTTCCACAAACTCCCTATGTTCGATACCCATTTACGACTATCTAATTAGTAGATTTGAGATTAAATTTGCGTGGGACTTTCACCTCGTGTATGGTTTCATCCTTCCAACACATAATCGAGCTAATCATGATGCAGAGGCAAGGATAAACCACCTCAGGTGTAGGGTTTGCATATGAACTAAATATTTTATGATTATTACTAGTATTGAGATTTAGATTTTATTAATCTTTTGGTTGATTGAATCTATATGTTTGTTTGAATTGGTTAAACAGTTGTTTTTCTGGGATTTACGTTTATCATCAATTATTTGGTCTGTGTTCATCAATATTTAGGATTAAGTTCTTATCGTCATTGAACCGTTTACGATTAATCATTAATAGATGCTAGGTTTTATAGTAACAAACTGGTAATTAGGTAGACCATGTTTAGTTGTGTCAATTCGTTGGATTATGTTCTGTGAATTGAATCATCATAACCAAACGAATGTGTCTAGTAATTATTTTCCTATTCTAATTAATGAATTATGTTTATGTGATTCCCCAACTGGTATAAGTTTAATCATTCAATCCATTGCATTACCTGAACCAGAGGTGTGTCACTGTTTTTTCTAATTATTTTACAACCAAATCAATATTTAATCTACTTAACATGTCCACCTTAGGTTAATTAATTAGTGAACAATGAACTATAGTAGCACTTTCCATTGATTCCCTGTGGATTCGACACCTTACTTGCCCTAGCTAGTAAAGTTAATATTTATAAGTATTTTTTATTGACCTTTCGACATCGATTAATCATCTCATTTTTATGGTGTGTGTATGTATCTAATGAATTTACACAGTGCAGATGTTTGAAATAGTGTTTTTAATATGAAAATCATGTTGTTGGTTATTCCATTTTAGATATTGTTCTGTGTGGCAGATGCGTATAGTACGTAATGGTTACACGTTGAATATGCTCAAGAAATGGTTCATTTAATTTAGAGGTGTGATCTTGTTATTTAATCGGTTTCGGATCAATCCTGGTTCTGGTTAATCACAATACCCCTCACTTGGATAGGGTTTAGCAGAGAAGTGTGAGTATGTTAATTAATTGGACCAAAAGTGTTACAATATGAAACTTTAATGAATAAAATTGTTACAGGTTTATCGATTGGACCGGAATAATTAAAATAAACAAACCACAAAGATTAAAACAATAGTTCTTTCTAAATATAATAAACCGTGTAATTGAATAATTCCATAAATAAAATCGGAGAATGACAATCGAATGAAGTGTATAGAAGAAATTTTAAAATTGTGTATTTGAAGATCACTAATCGATAATTGTATGTGTGTAATTAATCTATTGTGGACTACGAGTAAAAGTTAATTAAATGAGGCCATAAGGTTGATTTTCCAGTAACTGAATACAAGCTAAGTCGATGACCTTTTGTCCTAAGACTAGCAGGTATAGTCATCATTCACATGTTAATCCCAGGGGTAGCCCTTAACGCTCAGGGCATTAAAACTGAGTTGATAAGGGTTAACGAGTGACATGCCACTCTCTTCATGGATTAAGAGGCGTTAAATGCATGGCAGGGTTAAAATTTTAAAGGGCTTTAAAATCCTCTATACACACACAATACTTTAAGAATAAATTTACATTAAATAAAGAGAGGTAAAGTGGGGTTAAACAATTTTCTTAGGGTGAGATGGAGTGAAATGGGATAAAGTAAGTGATGTGATGTCTACGTGGAGTTAAGAAGTGTGAATGTATACCCCATGGTCTTAGCATCACTGCAGTTAACCCTTTCTAGGGTATGTAGGTCGTTTCCTTCACCGCCACTCCACCTTTTCTTCTATGTGCCTTCACCCTTGGGTGGTGAAACGGCTTCACACCCCATAGTCTAATAGCATCTAGTAATTAGATTTATCCTCATTAAAGGGGAAATATTTCAAAAATCAAAAGAATGTGCAATAAGTGGATTTTATGAGCAAATTTATATGCAATAAGTGGTGGAACTTAGTGGTGGAAAGAGGTTGTGTAAGACAAAATCAAGGATACATAATGAAATTTTTGGGGAGCTTTTGAGGTGCATGAATGAGGAGTGAGTGGGATTGAGGGAGACTTATAAAAAGGCTAAGAGAGAGGTGAGGAAGGTAGTGTCAGAAGCAAAGTACACGACCTATAAGTAGGTTTATGAATATCTAGAAACAAAGGAGGGGGAATATGATATGTTTAGCATTGCGAAAGCTATGGAACATAGAAGGCAGGATATTGGGGCCGTGAAGTTTATAAAGGGTGAGGATGGATGGGTATTGCTCAAGGAACATGACATTAGTTATGATAGTAAACATATTTCCACAGCCTTTTCAACAATGGGAGGGTTTACCAAGATAAAAATGACAACACACCTATACAATGACAACACAAATAGCTGCTACGATAAAAGTATCACACGGGAAGAGGTGAAGACTGCACTTAAAAATGTGGAAGGACGAAGACAGTTGGCATAGACAGGATGCCCATCGACGTATGAAGGTTTCATGGAATGGAAGGAATTATGTGGTTAGTTACCGTATTCAATGTTATCATCAAAACTGGTAAGATGTGTGCAAGTGTCATGGAATGGATGGAATAAGTGGAGGGGCAATATCATAGTTACTATTTATGAAAACAAACAAGACACCGAATATTATGGGAATTATAGAGGAATCAAGCTACTAACCATACTATGAAGCTATGGAAAAGAGTTATTGAGGTTAGAACTAGACGAGAACCTTAGGTTACGGTAACAAATTTAGATTCATGTCGGGGCAATCCACCACGAAGGCGAAACACATCTTAAGGAATTGATGGAAATGCATAGAGATAATCATAATCTACATATTTCGTTCATTGACCTAAAAAAGACATACGATAGTGTGCCACGTGATGAGTGACTTGTAGGGTAGCTGTTAAGTGAGTTAAAAGATAGAAATGCATTGGCTTAACTCACTTAATTTCATGGAATTAGTTGACTATGGTTACTCATATGTTTGCAGGTAGGAGGAGGTAGAGGATGAAATTACGAGAACATGGGTGAAAACAGCGAAGAAAACGGAGTTGAAACGAGAAAGATATGAAGAAAACAAGAAAATGAGCAAAAGCTCCACCGTGGCCCACGGTCAACCCAGCTCCAAAATGACAGTTTCACCGTACCGTGGCCATTCTATGCACTGTGGCCCACAGTCTGGACCGTGGACCACGGTCCGACTCGTAACTTCCGAGTTTGGGCCACTTTTTAGGCCGTTTTTGGTTGTCTTTTGAGATATCTTTCACTTGGAATGACTCAAAGGCGATTTGTGGAGTCCAAGACATTGTTTTTGGTGATTCTAATCATTAGATTGAGTGTTTGATTCTTATGATGAAGACCATTGAAGCTATGATGATCCATCAAACCATGAGTGGCTAATTTCCTTGGTATTTCTCTTGGGATGCAAGGTTAATTGCAAGACACGATGTGTTGTAAAACACACGTATTTTCCGCACATTTTATCTACGTAATATATTATATTTTATGTGTTATACTCGTTTTATATAGGTTTTACATAAGTTTATTCATATTGTAGGTAATGGGTTACAAGGAAGAAGAAACCGAGCCTTTCGAGCATGTTAAGGGCCTTTTACGCATAGGATTTCAAGAAACAACTCAAGGCCCGGCCCGTATGCATCGTGGACAAGCCCAAGCTACATTATAATACAATATATAAAATAAAAAAAAACCCTAGGGGCTGCCAAGAGTTCCGATCGGCCAGATAGCAGGGAAAAAGAAAAAGAAAAAGTGTTGTTCGGCTAGGGTTTGATCGTGTGACGGCTAGGGAAGGAAGAAGACACAAGAACCAAGCTTCGGGATCGTTTACCATCAGTTGTGGCAGCCGAGAACAGCCCCATACTCATCTTATATCCTTTCATTCATTACTTTGTTCAATCACTTTCTTATTCTTGCTTAATTGTTAACTAGTTTTGCAATTGATTGAGAAATTGACTTGTTATTGATATTTGTTGATCATTGAATTATTGTTAAGATGATTGGGATGAGTTTATTGATGATTTTATTAAGTGTTTTCTGCTTTCCAAACAATATGCTCAGCTAATCTTGTCGGTTCTACCTAGGAATGATGATAATTGTTAGGTTTTGATAGGTTTTATGGATTGTTTGATTGATAGACGTATATTGTTATTGTTAAGTTTGATTTAGATATGAAATAGGTTGTGTTTAAGGGCTGGAAATTTTGGTGATTCATTGCATAAACCCCGTGTGTCGATTAATTAGTTTTGTATTGATTGATCGATGCATTGTTTGATTCTAGACTTTGTGTTTAGGGTTTGTTTGCAGTAGGTACCACTGTATGGTTTTGTTGCATGATATATTGGATTAAGTACAGCGGTTAGACACCTTCTTTGAGACTGAGAGGTGATAGGAAGTTAGGGTTGTCTCATTGCCTTTGCATGCTAGAATAAGAATTGCGCGAGAGCGAGTTTGTTTCTTGTCAGGTTTAGGTGTTTTGAGCGACTAGTTGATCTATTTTAGTTTAAGTTGAATTGTTCCTCTATCCTTGGTTGTGTATTATTCATTTCCATTAGGGTCGAGTGTTGGTGAGACCGAGAGGTGATCCATCATTAGAACACGTTAGCAATTGTTTCCCGGTTTGGTCGTTTTAGGCGATTTTGAGTAGTTTAGGCTTGTTGAGTGAGACCGAGAGGTGATCTAGTGAGCCCGAGCGATCCTTAGTCATGTCATCTTTAGGGATCGGTGTCTTGAAGTCATCCAATCCATTAGCTTGTTAGGCCTAAAGTTTGATTCAGACCTAGGTAGACGTTTTTCTCCATCCTAAGTTAACACAGTTAGTTCCCCGTTAAGTTTTCTATTTTTGGTAAGTTTTGTCAGTCAGTTAAGTTAGTTCAGTTAAGTAAGTAAAAATCAAAAATCAATTAAATATTATTTTAAGGTAGGTCTTGTCTAGGGTTAGTAATCGTTAGCGTCTTACGTGTCCACGTGTTCGATACTCGGACTTCCTAGGTCTATACTACTTGCGATCGTACACTTGCCGGTTGTGTGTGGTTTTAGGATTTTCGTTTTATATTTAAAGCTTAGTTGTGAGGGTCATTATTATAGGGTTATCTAACGCACATCAAGACACTTTATGTTATTTGTTCTTGAATTTGGATTGATTGTCTAATTGTTATGTTAGTATGATCATGATGTTTATGTGATTGTTAGTAGTTTGTCTATATTGTTTAAACCTAATTGCAATCTATACGTTCTTGGTGTCGTTGACAATTGAGATTTAGTGGAAGGAATTAGGGTTAAACATATTGATTGATTACCAAGTAACAAACTCGCGTTCTAGGAATTTGAGTACTTAGTTCTTGATTAATCACAAACAATTGCATTTACACAAAACCGAGATATTATGGTTTATCCATTGAACTTTAACAAAAGTGTTGCGTAATGACCCGAACTCCAAGAGGAATACTTGCTTAATTGATTGTTTACAACTTATTTGCTAGTTTGTTTTAGTTCATAAAATCAAATCAAAAATCAACTTGAAGATTAATTTTAGCATTTACTTTTATATTAGTTTAATTGCTAAGCTACTCGATTAACACATATTCCACAAACTCTTTGTGTTCGACACCCACTTACTGCTATCTAATTAGTTGTATTTGGTTTATTTTTGAGTGAGTCTTCGACCTCACGTCACCACGTCAATTGCTTTGGAGTATAGTTGAGGGTAGAGGGGTCCCAAGAAAAATATCTAGAGATAATAATAATTATTATTACATATAACAATTTAGAACTTTGATGCCACAAAGCCCCCATTGAGCCGCTTTGCGGCACCTTATTTGTAAACACGAATTTCGTACCAAATTTGATGACTTTTAAAAGTTAAAGGAGCCATGGAATAACATCCCAAACAAAGAAAAGGCTTTTAAATGCATAAAGATAACGTTCGGATCTTCGTTTTGGCATTTTACAAGTCGAGGGACCAAATTGTCATTATGCTAAACATAAGTCCACGGTCTCATCTGTAATTTTCCAAACTTCAGATGAGATGGACTGTCTCATTAATTTTGTTTTGAGACGGGGTGCCTCATTCGCCTATGATGTGTTGCGTGAGGTATAGAAAAGCGTATTAGTTTTTGAAAATGTTTGTTTCACACAGTGTCTAGTTTTAAATTTATAAAAATGATTTTTATCTTAACTAAACCACAAACAAATAGGCAAGTGTACCTATCGTATATGTAATATAGTATATGTAAGAACCAAGTATTGATCCACAGACACACCTGTTTGATTTTACTACTAAATTGTTGTATTTATTTTAATCGGAAGTAAATATCATAGTAGTTTTACTTTAACAAGTAAGTTTTTAAATGAAATTTAAAAGCCTGAATTTAAAAACAATATTTTTGGGTTTTTAAGTTTTTATAGATATGGTCAAGGATAAAAGTGTATCATCTTAGTTACAACTCTTCTTAACTTGGTTTAACAAGTAATTGGTAAACATGTGATATATGCTTGATTTGGTAATTAAATGTAGGAATAACACCTTATTCCTAAGTCATCCTATTCCATGATAATTAAAGAAAGAGATGTGCATAACTTCATGATCTCCACTAAAACACCATTTTTATGTAAGCAAGTGGTTTATATTAAGTATTTATGAAATAACTTACTTTAAAGATGAGACAATCTATTAAATTACTATGTGAATTGTCCTTGATATTTTAATAAAAATAACCTTTGTATTATACTTAAAATATCAATTAAGATTAGTTAAGTTGTAAAGGATCAACCTTGAATTACCAAGTATTAACCCACACAACTCTTGGACAATTATAGAACTCATGTAATAACCATCCAAGAGTTTCGTAAAATAGATATATTGCACACTCACTTGACAAGTAATTAACCGATTTTAGTGGATTAATATCAAAAATCCGTTTTCACAACATTGTTAACATTCCCATTTAAGATTATCAATTACTACTAATATTTCATTTGGTCCATGTTCATATGAGGATTTATATTTTTTTCTCAATCAAGCCTTTATGAGAATGGCAGCTCCCTGGCTTATCATTAAGCTCGGTACTTGGTGTCTCTTTTGAAGTTTATTATCCAAGGCCTCACAATAGTGGCAGTTCCCAAATTATCGTCAAGCTCGGAACTTGGTGCATCATCAAGTGATAATTACATAATAGCCTTTACTTTATAAACAAATCACATGTTTAACCAATATTATTAAACTTAGTTAAGATTCATTATAAACCAAGATGATACTATGAAAGTTTAGCAAATACTAAGCACAATGTTATACATCAAAGTAATAGATACAAACATGATCAAATTAGAAAAATCTAACCATTTTGGATGACTAATATTTGATGCTAATGACTTCTTTCAAGAGCTTAATCTCCTTGATCTTCAAAGGTGGATGGATGAGAAAATTCCCTTATTAATATTGGTGAAAGAAGGTGGTTGAAGAGAATTTAGTGTTCTTGAAGGTGTAGATGGTATGCATTAAATGAAGAATGGCAAGGTATTTATAGGTTGATCTGGGATATCAACACAGCCCGTGTTAAGCTGGGCATGGTCGTGTTGATCATTTTGTCTTATTGAATTAATGCTCGTTGTCAGATGGTACAGCAGGAAAGAGAACACGGCCGTGGTGAGCTTGGACACGGATGAGCTTGGAAGCTTCTGTTTTGTCTTGTCTCTTGTACTTTTAGCATGGGCGTGTTGAGAGTCAATATGGCCCGTATTGAGCTTTAGAATATTCCTTTTTTATCTTTTCCTCTTGTACTTTCAACGTGGGGGTTGTTTAGGTGTCAACATGGCCATGCTGTGACTTTTGAATTTTGTCCTTTCCTCATATGCTTGTGACATGGTCATGCCTTGCTCCAACATGGGGTGTGTTGTGTCAGTTTTCACAGTTTTTCTCCGTTTTTCTTCGTATATCAGCTTGTTTTATTCTTTAAGGCTATATTTACCTAGGGATGGAAATTATAAACATTTGTGGTTATTTATTCTAATTAATTGCTAATATTAATTCATAATAGGAGATATTTTAGTGCTGTAAAGATGTATAATTTTATACACATCAGCCTACAATTTGTGACGGCCCTATTATATGGATCGTCTCATTATTAGACGGTCCGTCTCATTAGCGGAGTCAGAAAAAACGTGTTAAACTTGACCCTAACGTGTCAAAACCAATCTTATAACTTATCAGACGACCCAAAAGCTATATAAGCATTCCAGGTCGTCCATAAACTTCACACGACATCAAAAATCAATACCAAGAATCTGAAACGAGTGTAAGCGAGTGCTTTGAGTTCTTAAGTAAGAGCTAGGAAGGTGGTGCTAATCAAGTGGGAGTACCCACCAAGTCCTAACTAGTTTACATTCGTCCTAGAGGCCATAACAAGTCATTACTAGGTTGTGTATAAGCTTGGAAGTAAGGTACATTATTCCTTAATTCGTTTAAGTTCGCTTATCATATTTAAGCAAGTATTCAAGCTATTTCGATAAAACCTCAATCATGATAAATTACATAAGTCATGGATGAATATTTTAAGCATGTATAAAGTCTTATAATATATAAACGGATGTTGAAATAATGTCAAAATAATTTTTAGCATTAACGGGTTAAAAAACAGAAGGTTGGACAGACCGTCTAATCATGTGATGGCCCGTCTCAACCCAATCGTTATATGGGTCAACTTAAAAAGGATAGACGGCCTTCCACAACCTTACACGAACTATCTCAATATGATATGGTCTGACTCATTTAAATGGACCGTCTAACACTATTTGACACCCGTCACAACTAAGGTTCAGTGAACAGGTCAAACTAAGATAATACGGACTGTCTCATCTTGATACGGTCTGTCTCATATTAAATTTTATTATTTTACAGAAAATTAAGTTTCAAACCTATAAACCAAACTAGTATTAATAAACAAGGTTTGAAATGATAAAAACCAGGCTCACTGACTAAGTAGAAAGGTGAATACGCCCTTAACTTTTATAAACTCTTTAAGAGTCAAATTGTTTGCAAAGGATTGAATCTTTAAAACATTATATCACAATAATAAGAAACGAACACTCTGATTAAAGTATGCATGTGTCTGGATCCATTCATACATGGTGACTCAGCATTCTATGAGACCATGCATGATGTGTTGCAAATCGCATCGTCTTTGGTCACAACCTAACATAAGGCGAAAATGCCGGGGCGCGAACTGATTGTTCACAGCTCAAAGGTGCTATCATAAAATAAAATATGACAATATCTATCAAATTAATTATTTCAAATTAAAGTGCACAAATATCCAAATATGGCAAAAACATTCCAAACAAATAGTAAATAATTCCAACTAGAATAATATAAAAAGTCTTCATTACATTCTCTATGGTCTTTCTAGATGTTCTTCATGTCAAACTTCAAGTCAACTCATAACCTACATATGAGTAGAAAATAAAATAGAATTTGTCAACACTAGGTTGAGTGAGAATATCACCAGTTTTTGATGATATAATAATGAATAAATAAATAAGTAAAACGTAATAGATGCGGTAATAAACAACCAAACCATGAGCAATTAATGTGTCAGTTGACCATTGCCAAGCGAATCGGGCGTAGGTTACTGTGACAGTCGTATGATCATACTATAAATGAGAATATGATGGACCTCTCCGAATGCGATAAAGTAAACACATAAGCAAGTAACAAGTATATTTGATCGTATACACACAATTATACGTTTGCTAGTTTGTGTATATATGTAATATAAAAATAAATATAGTACACATATGTCCCCAAAACTTTGATAAAATCATTAAAATAGAGGGGAATGATAAAACTCACCTTATTGCGTAAGTGAGTAAATAAAAATAAGTATAAACGGTTAATAAATAAACGAATCGTCCTCTAACGCTTCGAACGAAGTGAGTCAAATAAATCTGAAACTTTGAGATAAATAAAAATAAGTAAAACCGAAAACGTTGCCGCTAGAATCGATCCAAACGGATGTCTAGAATTCCGGTTATAAGAAAATAAACATTTAAGCGAGCTGGTACTGACCAGAATCTGAAAAGTGATTCGGAAGTCAGGTTTTGGTCAATAGCCTTAAAATCTCGAAAAAAAATAAAAGTTTTCTGGACCAAAAGCTGGTTCCGAACAGAAGAATAAGAAATTGACTAGTCAAAATTATTGACTATTTTACCCTTAAACGGGTTTGAATCAAAGTAACCCATCAATACCCCGAAATCTCAGAAATTGATTACGGGTTATTGATAAGTGAAGATTATAGAACATTTGATCAGTTAACAACTTACCCGGATAATGCTTGAGTTAACGAGGAATCAATGTCAAAGACTAAACAAACGTCAAAGTCAAACTGTAGCTTTCAATCTTCACGTAAACAAACAAAAATGAAAGAGATATCATCGGGAATGGGAAGGTGACGGCTGAGAATGATTATTTTCAGTAAAATTTAGGGTTTAGAGTTATAATATGTTTATATAGTTAGCTTAGCAACTTGTTGAACAAGAAATAAGTCGGTTTTGGTAAACGAATAATGCATTAATGATGAAATCAAGTCATATAATCATCGTATATTGATCAAAATACGTATAATGAACCTAGACATTATTCCCTAGCAGATACAATAACTTGTTGCTTAATTTTCATGATTTAGGGTCGATTAAGGAAAGATTTAGCATTAAACGAAGATCGTCAACTGATTTGGCTGATCTGACGGGGCTTCATGTTGTACGAAGGTTTCACCCCTCCTCCTTCGGGCCGGGGTGGGGGAGGGGGTTTTCACCATATTTCCATTTTTGGCAGTTTTAGTCCTTGCAGTTCCAAAAATGCATTTTCAAGCGATTTTAAGAGTTTCTAAGGGCTATTTGGCACAAATGAAAGTTAAGGAATTATAAACTAAGATAATGAAAATTAATTTACTAATAATTGCACGGTTTCATAATAAGAAAGATCCGGATACATTCCCGAATCGGGTAAACAAATACGAATATGAATACGGAAAAACCGAAATGTTACAGTATCCCCTACTTCTGGGAATTTCGTCTCGAAATTAGATAATTAGCTAGCAAACAGATAAGGATATTTCTCCTTCATTTGATCTTTATGCTCCCAAGTAAACTTTGCGCCTTGTTTCGATTCCCAACGAACTTTAACCAACAGTATACGGCTTCGTTTAGTGACTTTATCTTTGTGGTCTATGATCTCAACGGGTCTTTCAACAAAATGCATGGTCTCGTCAATACGAAGTTCATCGAAAGGTATTTTAAAATTACCCTCGGCTAGACACTTCTTCAAATTCGATACGTGAAACACCAGATGAACATTTGAGAGTTCAACATGAAGTTTAAGCTTATAAGTAATAGGACCAATTCTATCAAGAATCTTGAAAGGGCCAACGAAGAGAGGATAACTTTCCATTTTTCCCAAATCTAACCGCTCCTTTCTAAGGAGATACCTTAAGAAGAACACAATCACAAACATTGAATTCTAGAGGTTTCCTTCATTTATTCGCATAACTCTTTTAATGACTACGAGCAGCGAGTAGATTCTGACAAATTTGAGCAATACGATAAGTCGTTTCTTGAACCAATTCAAGACCAATAATTTGAGATTCTCCGACTTCGTTCCAATAAATTGGAGATTGACACTTGCGACCATAAATTGCTTGGAAAGGTACCATTCCAATGCTAGAGTGAAAACTATTGTTATACTAGAACTCAATGAGCGGTAAATAAATATCCCAATTGCCCCCAAATCGAGGACACATGAGCAAAGCATATCTTCTATATTTTGAATTGTACTCTCAAACTGACCATCGGATTGCGGATAATAGGCAGTACTGAGATCCAAACGAGTTCCCAAGGCTGACTGACGTGACTTCCAAAAACGAGAAGTAAAACGACCATCTCTATCGGAGATAATGGTTAAAGGAGTTCCATGATGACAAACAATTCTCTTCACATAAATTCGTGCCAATTTATCCACAGAATACGTTTCCTTGATGGGGATGAAATGAGCGGATTTCATCAAACGGCCAATGATAATCCAAATGCTTTCGTGTTGCTTTCAGGTAGAAGGAAGCTTGGTAATAAAGTCCAAAGCAATATCTTCCCACTTCCATACAGGAACGGGAGGTTGCTTGAGTAAGCCAAAAGGTCATTGATGCTCAGCTTTGACTTTAGAACATCTGAAACATTTCGAACATAAAGAGCAATGTCTTTCTTCATTCCAGGCCACCAATGGATGGAACGAAGATCAGTGTACATTTTATCCGTGCCGGGATGAACAGAATATCATGACTTATGAGATTTTTCCATAATGAATGTGCGAAGATTATCACGATCGGAAATCCACAAACGATTAAGAAAATATAGCAACCCATTGGGCATAGATTCCAATTGAGATTCCGCACCAAACGACATCTTGTCATACATTTTGCCTTCGGTGACGGGTTCGTGTTGGGCGTCATGAATACGCTCTTCAAGATCACTTTAAATAAGAACACAAGTAAGAAGAAAGGATTTAACTTGTCTCTTCCGACTGAGAGCGTCGGCCACGAAATTCGCTTTACCGGGATGGTAGCAAATTTCGCAATCATAATCGCTAAGCAACTCGGCCCAACGACGTTGTCTCATATTGAGTTCTTTTTTATTAAAGATGTGTAAGTACCGAGCCCCGGTGCGGAAGCGTGAATAATGGTCTTTATTAACGGTGGAGCTCGGATCTGAGCAAGGTCAAATCGTATTCGCTCTTGAAAGGGGGTTTTGGACGGATGAGTGGTGTTTGGGAGAGAGCCTGAATCGATTACAATAAACAATAAGCTGGATGAACAAATATATGCAATCGGTTCACAAATATAAATAAGTGGCAGTATGATTTCAGTCATCAAAAGGTTTTCATATCAAAGCACTCATACATACACACATACATACAATAAAGATCAGCCACCTCCAGGAGAGCTCATCCTGGAGGCGGCGGCTCTCTCAAAGAGATAAACCCTAGATCTCAGACAATACACAATACACTCATGCACTCATACTAGAAAAATTAGCAAATACATCTATTTATACTAGTCTAGCATGTCTTGGTCTTCAAGCCATCCACCCTTGGTTGATACCAAAAATATTAATTATTTTTCACCCATAATTATAATAATTCGATGCGTCGGTCTAAAATATAAGTCCCAACAATCTCCCCCTTAGACCGATGCCATCGAATTTCAACTCTATTTGATCAGCAAATAATCTTCCATTCTTCAAATCCGTTTCTTTCCTTGTAAGTCATCTTCGAACCTTTCCTTTGCTAGGTATGCTCGATGAGTATCTTCGAGTAGACTTCACTTGGAATATATTCTCTTTCGGAGAATACATATTCCCTTTGAGTAAGCTTCGTTCCTCTTGACTTGTTCAAGCTTTGCTCGAATAAGTCCATCGAGCAAGCTCATTCTTCTTGATGTCTTCAGCTTTTCTTATTCATCAATCTTTAGCATGCTCGAATGTAAATCTTGCTCGGTAACTGAACTGTGCTCGAAGTCTTTGCTTTGATTCACGTGACATCCTCTTATTGCATCCATGCTCGTCCCCATGTGCTCGATCATCCTGTGCTCGTAACACTTGGTTAGCACTTGTATGATCAAGTTGTTTGCTCGATTGGCAATCCATGTTTGATAGAAGAATACTCTTGCTCGTTGAAGTGTAGTTTGCTCGAAGCCTTTAACACATAGAAGAACCAATCATTTAAGGTTCAGAACCTTGCTCAAAGTAGTAAAAATCATGCTCGATCGTACCATACAAACAAAGAAACATCTCTAAAGAATCTTGGATTAATGATCAACTTTTCCTTAACTTGAGTCTTTTCACTTGATTTGAAGCAAGCAATTTGCAATGAAATTCAAGAATTTTTACTCCCCCAATTTCGTTGCAATTGTCTTTGAAAATTGTGTATTCAAATCAAGTATGGGTGAAACAACCTTGACTATCCATATCAAGATTGTTGATTATGTAATAAACAAAGATAAACAAAACATTATGTTGGTTGACACTCATAAGGGATAAAATCCGTAAGCTTGGTCAACACTTGTTCTTGTAAAGCTCTTTGATGAAGTTTGTGAAAAATTGATAAGGCTTTGATTTCCTTTTGCTTGTTGATGATAGGATAAAATTTACCAAAATACCCCTGGTATATATCTTCCATAAAGATCAGCTTGGTCAAACGGTCAACGGCACCAAAAATCTCAAATGTAATTCATTCACGAGCATGGATTCAGTCCACGAGCACACAAGTCAAAGTCCCTTCACTAGCATACTCAAGTGTTTACTCAAGCATGCTGGGGAGCTTGCTCGAGGGCCTTGCTCGAGAAAACACTTGTCTTTTTCTTTCATCGAGCACGCTGGAAAGCTTGTTCGAGGCCCTTGCTCGAGAAAACACTTGTCTTTTTCTTTCATCGAGCATGCTGGAAAGCTTGCTTGAGGACCTTGCTCGAAAATACTTAGTCTTTTTCTGTCTATCATCGAGTATGCTCGAGACCATGCTCGAAAATTACTTAGTTTTTCTTTTCTTCCTGAGCATGTACAAAAGCAAAGTGTGCTCGAAGAAGGTTTACTCGAGTAGAACAAAGTGTGCTCGAGACCAAAAGATAGATTTTGAGATAAACCAGGATGTTCTCGGGGTTCATGTGCTCGAAACCAAACTTGATGTGCTCGATATAAGATATGCTCGAGATAAGTTGTTCTCGAAGCAACACTTAGTCATTTTACATACTCGAGACCATTCTTATCATGCTCGAAACATCCAAACTTCTTTTCTGCACCATCAATCAATGATTTTCCAATACAGAACCTGCTTGAATATTCCATTTGCATCTTCCATCTGCTGCTACAAACAATGATTAGATTGCTCCTGGTACCTGTTCATTCTTGACTTCTGCATATCAGATTGTACTAGCAACAATGTTCTTCAATATTCCCTTTACTGTTCAAGCAACACACTCATATCAGAAACAATTTTAAGCACATAAAACCCTAATTTTCAAATCAAGAACCAAGCTTATTCATCTGAAATTAATCGTTGTAGCAATATCCCAGTCATCTCGATATCAACCATCTATCTTCAATCTATCAACAGCTGTTACAGATCTGAAAATCATCTTCAATAACAGTTTTGCCCCAAAACGAGCTAAAAACACTGTTACATCAGATCTTGACCGATATTACCAAATAAACATGAAATTGATGTTGAATCTCCGAACGAGTCATCAACCCAAACATCAATCCACATAAATTTTACCCAAATCATCAAATTATTTCAAAACCCTTAAAATTTTTCAACAAACCTCATCGGCTTAACATCCATGGTGGATTCAAGAGCGAGATGAATCAGATTCAGCGGTTAGTCTGAACGATTTGGCGACCCGCTCTGATACCAATTGTAAGTACTGAGCCCCGGTGCGGAAGCGTGAATAATGGTCTTTATTAACGGTGGAGCTCGGATATGAGCAAGGATCGAATCGTATTCGCTCTTGAAAGGGGGTTTTAGACGGATGAGTGGTGTTTGGGAGAGAGCCTGAATCGATTACAATAAACAATAAGCTGGATGAACAAATATATGCAATTGATTCACAAATATAAATAAGTGGCAGTATGATTTCATTCATCAAAAGGTTTTCATATCAAAGCACTCATACATACACACATACATACAATAAAGATCAGCCACCTCCAGGAGAGCTCATCCTGGAGGCAGCGGCTCTCTCAAAGAGATAAACCCTAGATCTCAGACAATACACAATACACTCATGCACTCATACTAGAAAAATTAGCAAATACATCTATTTATACTAGTCTAGCATGTCTTGGTCTTCAAGCCATCCACCCTTGGTTGAGACCAAAAATATTAATTATTTTTCACCCATAATTATAATAATTCGATGCGTCGGTCTAAAATATAAGTCCCAACAAGATGTGTTGGAGACTCTTATGGTCGGTAAACACTATGCATTTGGCACCATAAAGATAGTGCCTCCAAATCTTCAAAGAGAATACAACAGCACCAAGCTCGAGATGTGTTTCATATAATTCTTTTCGTGAACCTTGAGTTGTCTCGAAGCGTATGCGATAACCTTGCCTCGTTTCTTGAGAACACAACCAAGACCTTGATTAGAAGCTTCGCAGAAAATGATAAAGTCTTCATTACCTTCGAGAAGAACAAGAATTGGAGCATTGCAAAGCATGTCCTTAAGGGTTTGAAAAGCTTCTTCTTGCTTTGACCCCTACTCGTAAGGTTTACCCTTGTGTGTTAGAGCGGTGAGGGGCAATGCAATATTCGAAAAATTCCGAATGAAACGACGGTAATATCCCTCCAAACAAAGAAAAGAACGAACTTCGTTGGGAGAAGTCGGTGTTTTCCAATTCTTGACAGCTTCAATCTTTGCGGGATCGACATGGATACCTTTGTCGTTAACAATATAGCCCAAAAATTGAACTTCTTTAAGCCAGAACTCATACTTAAAAAACTTGGCATAGAGCTGTTCCTTCCGTAGGAGGTCAAGAATAGCATGTAGATGTTCTTTGTGATTCTTTTCGAATTTAGAGTAGATCAAAATATCATCGATGAAAACAATTACGAATTTGTCCAAGTAGGATTTAAACACACGGTTCATAAGGTCCATGAAAACCGTGAGTGCATTGGTTAGCCCAAAAGGCATAACACAAAATTCGTAATGCCCATAACGGGTACGGATTGCGGTCTTGGAAAGGTCATATTCATTAACGCGAAGTTGATGATAACCCGAACGGAGATCGATATTTGAGAAACATGAGGCACCTTGAAGTTGGTCAAAAAATCATCGAGAAACGGGTACGGTTCTTGACGATGAGCTTGTTGAGTACGCGATAATCGATACACATGCGAAACGAAACATCCTTCTTCTTCACAAATAGAACAGGTGCGCCCCATGGAGAAGAACTTAGGCGAATAAAACCCTTATCCAAGAGTTCTTGCAATTGACTCGAGAGTTCTTGCATTTCGGAGGGTGCAAGACGATAGGGTGCTTTAGCAATGGGATTTGCTCCGTGTATGAGATCAATACGGAATTCGACTTCACAAGAAGGAGGAAGTCCAACAACGTCATCAAGAAAGACGTCGGGAAAATCATGCACAATCAGGATATCTTGAATCTTCTTCTTATCACGGTCAATCTCTACCACTAGCACCAAGAAAGCAACATACTTCTTATGTAAATAACGTTGAGCATGAAAACATGACATAAGATTAAGCTTATAAGTTGGCGCACTACCGAAAACTTTAAGAATACGACCATCCTTGAGAGATATACAAAGAAACTTCTTGAAACATACAACCTCGACATGATTGAGAGTGAGCCAATCCATTCCCACTATAACATCAAAACTACCGATTTGCATAGGAATAAGATCGATACAGGACTTGACCCTATTAAGAGTTAAGGCACAATTCCGAATAACCGAGTCGATACTAATAGAATTACTATTCGCTACTTCTATGGTAAAAGGATTAGATAACCTTGTCACACCCTACCATGGGGGCCTAGGAGTTTCATGGACAAATTGGTACTAAATGTAAGCAGCGGAATATTATTTATTAAAATAAGTTACAATGTGTGCATTATGTATTTAAGATTAAGTGTAACTACACAACTATCTCATCCCTGACACTGCTGCAATCGCATGTTAGGTTCTACTATCTTCATTGTTCATGTTTGGCATACGCCTCTATCCTTAGGCATTCTCATTGCATCGCTAATCCAAATTGCTATCTACATAGTACCTGAATACATGCTAAAAAGTGTCAACTAAAAAGTTGGTGAGTTCGTGAGTTTAGTTCACATACACATAAAAGAGTTAATATATAAAATCGTAAAAGTTTGCGTGTATGTAACTATAAAGCATGGTGCACATCAATCAAGTCCACAATCAATCCTGCATTTGGTCATAAGCCTCCCCTCGACTTACAACCAAACGGCACCCGTCCCTGATTATTACTCTACCAAGCAATAATCCAAACATTAGGTCATATGCCGCAACGGTCTGCAGACCTCAGTGTGGTTTACCCAACATAGGGTCACTGTGCGTGGGGGTCTCCAAAATAGTACTACCCATACGAGCCATAGGCTCACTTTCTGAGTTAATGATTGCGTAATTTAAAGTGGGACAAAAACATGGCAGAAACAGTTCTTGATAAACATCACGCTATAAGTAAATCACAGCATGTATTCAGGCCAAAAGGTTTAAGTAAAAGGGGCAGCACGAAACTCACCTCGGTCCGTATGCAATATGTATATGAAAGATAATCAATAAGCTTGCACTATCCTAGAAATCACCAAGTATGCACCTAGTATATATTAATCAACAATAAGTTATTAGACAGCATAGTAAAATTCATTATTGGTATTGAGTACTAGTTAGTTCTAAGTTTCGACCAAATGTTTGATTCCCGGTGAATAAATTTTCTTTTATGGAAATATTACACTTGGAATAATTCTATAATATTGGTGTTGTGTGTTTGAGAATATAGTTCAACTTCTTAGAGTTTCAGTTACCTCAATCCACTTGTTCGGGTTTCTGTAAAGTTTCTAGTTTTGGAAAGTTTGGGTCTTCAATTAGGTTTCGGTTTACCATATAGACATAGAAGTTATATACATTTCATTGATATAAAAAGTTTAATGATTCTTATTTAAACAACCATGCCTTGTGTGTGCAAAAGTTGACAATATCGGTTAGCCGGTGTTGTCGGTTTTTAACGACATGTATTGAATGAATAGTTTAAATAAACGAACGCTCTTGTAACTAAAACTTCTAATTTTCCATAAACATATATTATACAAAATTATGCTATTTCCAGGTCTGATTATTCAGAAATTTTGGTGTTGTATAGGTTTAGTACCCGCACTTTCGTTTAACGTACGTTTCGGCAAAAATCGGGTAAAAGACTTAGTTAATTTTGGTAAAATAAATAAACACTCAAATTATGGTTTTATAAGCTTATAGATATAGTTAGAAATCAAAGATTTCATAATTTTGTATTTTTCAAGATGCTTGTTCGGTTTATGTCGTTTTACCGTAAGTTGCGTTTAAACGCCAATTATTGAGAAAAAGGGTGTTGTGTGTATTGAAAATGGGTTATATCATTATAATAAAGTATTTTAAATTTAACTTCTAGAAAAATACCCACATTATAATTTTGAAGCGTTTTATTCTTTAGAAGCCGGCCCGTTCGTCGGTTTTAACGAAATAACACTTTTAAGCTCGTAAATGGGCCCTTTTTCTAAATCCGCTTATCCTTAAATGTTTTATATATTATTTTGGCACATTTAACTCATGAGTTTCTGTTCTCAAAACATATTCTTAAACTTTCAGTTTTTAAGTGATAACCGGTTTTCAAAAACGCCCTTTTGTTATGTTTTTAACAAAAACGCACTTTTCGTCATCTAAAAAGTTAGGACCTGTTATAATAAATTAAAATAGGTTGTTTTGGCATTCCATGGGTTTTGAAAGATTATTCATAGCTGCAGTTTCGCTAACGGGCTCGGTTTTGGCTCTTTTGGGCCTTAGTTTGGTTTTTAAAGCGAAGATTCATGCAAAATGGTTTCGGGTCAGATTATATATAATTAATATAATGTATTTTAAGTATATTTATGGGGAAAACATGTATTTTATCATTTTGAAACAATTAGAGTTATCTATGCTTGTTCATTGTCGGTTTTAAGCGAAACACGCGTCTAGGCTCGTAAGCGGGTTTCTTTTCCAAATCAAATTAGTCCTAAATATTTTATAACTTGTTTTTAGTCAAAAAAATTCATATATGCTTCTGTTTGAAATAGTATTTATGTGTAAACACAATTTACGGATATAACTTGCCCAAGGTTTGTTCCAAAAATACTCTTTTAGCTATATAATAAACTAAACTCAGTTTTGATCATCAAATTAGTTATGCGCTGCTATAATATAATAAGATATGATGCAATGTCGTATCTTGGCTCAAAAAACAACTAGGGTTTCGATTAATGTTACGGTTTAGGTTTTTGGCCCGTTAAGGACATAATTCGGTTTTAAATGCGATGTTTCACTTAGAGTAGTTTTGGATCAGGTTATATATCATAAAAATAGTATATTTAGGGCTTCAAAAATATGTCATGATATCATGTACGCTGCAGGTGACTTGTCTTAGTTAAACGAGTTAAAAAAGTGTCCGTTTAAATGGTTTTTATAGCCCGGTTTCAATATTATTGATATAGGCTAAATATATATAAATCCCTTGTATATTTAATATAATATTTTATTAGTTTTCGTTCGGTTTTTATTAGAATTTGTATATTACTAATTTATTTGAATATTTTAGGTTCCGGGTTTCAACCATGTCAAAAAGAGGGCGAAAACAAGCAAAATGTGAGAAGGCCCATCGCGCGGCACTTTGGGCTCAGTTTTCTAGAATCTTCTACAAATATTAAGACTTTGGGCTCAGTTTTTTAGAATATTCTACAAATATTAAGTTTATGGGCTTAGATTTACAGAATCTTCTACTAATTTTAAGTTTATGGGCCTTAAAAGTCTATATAAACACCCATAAACTTAACCCTAATCATAACCTGAAAGCCATAAACAAAATTTGGAGCTCAAGAGGTGATCTTTTGGAGGTTTTGAAGGCTTGGAATCATACGGTGGTGTGCTTATCATCCAAGAACGAAGACCACGGGTTTTATCGCCTTTAATCTTTCGTTTCTTTTGTTTTCCACCATGAATTCCTTTATTATTGTTTGGTTTTATTTTATGATGTTAGGCTAAAAATTATAGACTGCCTAGGCTTACGATGAACCTATTTTGACGTTATGTTTTGATTTGGGATTTATTTATCGTTATGATTTTTATGATTTAGTAAAAGGTTTAATCATATTAAATTGATGCATATGGATATTTAGGATTGTTTGATTAATTGTTATTATTCCATAGTTGCCTAGATTATTGTTTGTCATTATGATAGGTTGCTATTAGGTCATCTACTTTGTGTTTTTGACTATTTCATGATTGATATGCATTAAGATCATAGGAATAATAATTATTAATTAATTAAACCTAAGTGTGCTGCTAACCTAAATCTGTAAGGTGCTAGGTTATTGATAGATCTTTATTATTTGATCTTGCTAGATTTAGTTCTTCGTAAGGAGTCCGTCTAGGTTTGATTATTTAATTATTGTCTATTGAATCAATTCGATATATTAAACTGTCTTTGATTTCCGAGCTGTAAGGTAGGATTTCGTATAAAGGAACTAAATTGTAAACAATTGGGTGACCGTAAGCGAACTTGATTTTTAATACTGGTGTGCGTTAAAACTTGTTAGAAATCCGTAGGCTTTCTCTTGAGAAGGGTCAGGGGTCCTATTTGGTTTTTCTTTTAAGTGTCTATTTTACGATTCTAGTCCATAACTAAATATTTTCCCGAGTCAATTCATTACCAAAATTTAGGGGAGTCTAGCCTAGGTAGTTTTCTCATCATCATCTTATTTTCATAACAAACTTTGTTTTCGTTTAATTTATTTGTTTTCTTAATTAGTTTTAATTATAGTATTAATTTAGTATTTTAAATAAAAACCCCCTTAAACAAATATAAATAATAAGTCGTGTTTTGTAGTCGAGTCTAATTAGCTAGTAAACGTAATTTAAAGAGTCTCGTGGGTTCGATAACCGGACTTACTTAGCTGTACTAGAGTCGATCGGTTCACTTGCCGGTTAGTAGTTTAGTTAAGTTTAAGAGTCTAGAATTTATTACTTAGTGTCTAGATTAGCGTGTTTTTATATAACTACTTTTAGCACATCAATTATCCATTGGGGATGATTTATACAATTTCAAGGACTTAAATATGTATGATTAACTTCTGGAAATTTTGTTAAATGTACAGAAATTAAAAAGGTCACATGTGGGGTTGGTTTTTGAGCTAGTTTCCACTTAGACGAGTCACTGAATGACTTACAAATTGGCTATGGTTTTAAGAGCTGAGCTTTGTGTAATTTTTAGGGGTTTATGGTCAAAGTTTACTATTACAAATTTATACTTTTCTATTTTAAATATATAAGTTTATACCAAGCTCACTTTATTAGCGAAAACGCCCTTTCCCTTTTATATTTATTTAGAACTTGCTTTTAGTTGCGAAACACGTCCGGGCCTGTTGTAATACGTGGTAATAACTAGCAAAAATTTTTATACTGATATTAGGCTGCTCAAAACCCAAATATGGTTTTGGTTTGGTTTAGGCCTATTAGCACCTTTATGGTATATTTTCTAGCAAAAATAAATTAATTAACAAGTATGTTAGGACCTGTAACAGTACATAAAAATAAGTTGTTCTAACATTTCATAGGTTTTAAAAATACTTTAAAGCTGCACTAATGAGTACGAGTCCGGTTTTGGCCCGTTCGGGTTCTAGTTTTGTTTTAAAATGATTATTCGCGTAAAGCGGACTCGGGTCGGATTATATATAATCAAATATTATATTTATAGCTGTAAGAAAATGTAATATTATTACTTTCTTGCATGGCTAATTTCTTATCGAACGGGTCACTAAAGTATCGGTTCGCATGGTTTTTATGACTTGCTTTACTGTTAAACTTTTGGGGCTGGTCTTCCCAAGTTTATGAACTGAAATAATCATGTTTTAACATCTAGAAATTATGTTAAATATTCAGATGTTAATATGGCCATCTACCAGGTTTATTTTCAAACTAGTTTACATGTAATCGAATCTCCGAATGGTCATAACTTTGGTCACGGTTTTGGGGCTGATCTTTTACAAATTTAAGGACTTAAATAATTTGTTTTAACTTCTGGAAATTATGTTTAAACATCATAAGCTAAAATGGTCACTTATCAGTTTGGTTTTCTAACTAGTTTGTCTTTAAACGAGTTACTTAATGGCCATATGATGTCCACGGTTTTTGGGGGCTGCACATAACGTAAGTTTTATAGTTTCAAACATGTTATAATATCAGCATAATTCTAGAAATATTAAAAAAAAAGTTTATTGGTTTTGTTCACAGCCCGTTAGTGTGGTCGGTTTAATAGTTAAAGGTTTTAACTTCAAGGTTATGTTATACCCGGTTCTAACATGTTCTTCGTTATAGCTTTAGGTTACATTTCAACATGTTTTCTTATAGTCTACGGGTTGAGTTTCACAAGGGTTTAACACGGTTAGAAAGTTTATAATCAACATGAAAGCAAAACAAATGCGAGCTTTCATACCTTTAACTCTTTAAGGTTTCATGGGTATGATTAAACTCTGGTTCTTGAATTGAATTTCGTGAACAAACAGAGATCTTTGGGGTCGGATTTCTTGGTGTTCTTGGGCTAGATTTCCCTTGTGGTTTGCTGGTTCGGCTCTTCCAAAAGAGAGAGCAGAGAGTTGCAGATTGTTTGAATGTGAAGAACATAATATTGATATAAAAAGGAATTAAGAGAGATAGAAAAGACATTTCTTGTACCAGATAATTTGCATGAAGACTAATTGGGGCAGAGATGGTAGACAGTTTTGACAGGGGAGCAGGGATTTTATTTAATTTGGAGATCTTATAATATCTCAAGTAGTATTTATTAATTTGTTATTTTATAAACTTTACTAATTATTTTATATGATTAAGATATGAACCAATTTTTATATATGTAACATCCCGAAATTTTTATAATGATAAATAAAAGAAAGTTATGTTTAGTTATTTAATGTCGAGTAAGGAACGGGTCTTGGGCTTAGTTATTTTATGAACTCGGCCTGTCTCGACCCGTAGGAAGCCAACCCGAGCCTAACCAAACCCGTAGTATATAAACGAAAGTTCTTGACACTTTCACCATTTTCACCAACTCCCTTTCACTCCCACACCCAAACACTCTCAATTCTAGAGAGAGAAACTAGAGAGAGAAAGTTCTCGAATCACAAATCCGAGTCCACAATCTTGTTCCTAATCGTTTTTGGTAAGTCCCTCTCGAGAATCATCCGTTTTCATAACCATTTTCGACCTCAAATCGAGCAAAAACTCCCATTTTCGTAACTTGAGTTTTCGGGTCAAAAACCGCCTTGTTTTGGTGTCAAAATGCAAGCTTTTGTGTTTAAAAGTACTAGGAATCGATAGCCCTTTCAATCCCGAGCATTTCCATGTCAAAAACTTCGATTTTGGGTCGAAATCTGGAAAATCCGGAAAAACCCGTAGGTTTCTCCGTCGCCCAGCTTGAAGGAGTCGAATCAGTCCATTCGATCGAATGAGTCAATCGAACCAGTCCATTCGATCGAATGAGTCAATCGGACCAGTCCATTCGATCGAATAAGAAAGCAACCGAATGGTCTCCGCCTCATTCGACCGAATGAGATCCGTATTCGATCGAACGAGTATCTATCCGATCGAACGAGTGCCATGTTCGATCGAACGAGTTTTCCCAGCTGGTTCGATCGAGTGTGTGTCTAGTTCGATCGAGTGTGCCTCAGATTCGATCGAATATGTCCCTATTCGATCGAATCAAGCCAGAACCAAGTTGTTTCCAAGTTCGCCTAAGGTTTAACTTCGCCTGAAGTGAAGTTCGTTTATAAAATGAATTAAAAACCTAATGGGAAATGTGTTAAGGCAGTTATTGAAAACGGGTAGTAGTAGTTAATTGATATGTGTAAATATTATACAGTTAGCCGAGCCCAGTTAAAGAAAGGAATTACAATCAACGGAGAACGTAACCGTATTCAGGTGAGTTTCTAGCCCCCTTATGTGTTATGTTTTCGGGGCTGTGTGCATACTCAATATGTTTGTTAATACACTTATCCTACGAGATAAGTGTATGCCTTATGTGAATGATATGATATGTATGAATGATTGCTTGATGTTACGTGAACGATCTTCGGATATTGCACGTACTGTCAGGTTGTAACGCTATGTGTAAGGTAAGTATGATATGTATGTTTACGTGTATGAACGTGATAAAGATAATAAAAGAAAGAAATGATAATGTATGGTTGTATGGTAACGAAGAGGGAATCGAACCCTACTAATATTCGAGAACTAGGGAACCGAACCCTACTAATGTTCGAGGAAAGAGGGTACCGAGCCCTAATAATACTCGAGGAAAGAGGGTACCGAGCCCTAATAATACTCGAGGAAAGAGGGTACCGAGCCCTAATAATACTCGAGGAAGGAGGGTACCGAGCCCTAATAATACTCGAGGAAGGAGGGTACCGAGCCCTAATAATACTCGAGGAAGGAGGGTACCGAGCCCTAATAATACTCGAGGAAGGAGGGTACCGAGCCCTAATAATACTCGAGGAATGTAGGGCGTAATGCTCTTTATAAAATAAGATATGAAAGTAAGTTAATACAAAAGAAAGTAAGAAAGTATGAAAGTAAGAAAGTATGAATGTAAGAAAGTAAGAAAGTATGAAAGTAAGAAAGTATGAAAGTATAAAAGTATGAATGAAAGGATGAATATATTGTTATGTGAATGGTATGATTATGTGATTATCTAGAACTCACTCAGCGTAGCTGACTTTTAGTATGCACGCAGGTGAGTAGAATGAGGCAGCTCGCTTGAGGGGACACATGGCACTGAACGAGAGTCTGGCATCTGAAGACTTATGATGTTTTAATTTAATGCTTTAATGTTGAAAGACAAAGAATGTTTTGAGACAAGTTATGAATTATGCAAAGTTTTATGAAAGTTTTATATTCCGCGTAAATGTTTTAATTAACTCTGATATTTAGAACTGTGTTTATGAGTAAATCCAACACGAAAGTAGGGTTACCGGTAACGGGGCCTTACAAGTTGGTATCAGAGCATAAGTTCGAGAGATTTAAGCATCCTACATGCTTAGACTCGAACAGAAAATGGGATTTAAGTAAGAAAGGAAAGAAGATGCCAGTTCAAGAATGCCATGTGTCGCTCAAGCAAGATCAGTAAAGGTAAGGTGTATGATTAAACGATATATGTTAATGAGAAAGGAAAGATATGTGAACGTCAGGGATAGGAATAATTGATTGTTTGATTTGACAAACTGCTTAAGTAGAACCAGCACAAATAGACTCATAAAGGGAAGTGTATAGGACAAGGAAGGTAACGTGATCAGCTAATCACAACTGGCCACTGTTATTACCTGTTAGCCTTACTATCCTTGTACTAGATAGTTCCTTGAGTGATGATGTTTGTGTTTTCCCTTTTAGATTACGATGGCTGGAGCAAAAAGGTTTGTTGGTAAGGGAGGTCACACTGGACGTCCTCTTGGAATACGCGTTGTCCGAGAACCTTCTGAAGAACTAGTTACTACCACGAAAAAGGATAAAAGTGAAACTTTGCAAGGACCAAGCAGCAATGAAGGGTATCAGCTGGATCCTGTTACTCAATTTGCCATTTCTTACGCTGTAGCTGCTGCAGAGAAGAAATTTCGTACTGACAAGTCTGCCGAAAACCATGCAAGGGCCACTGAGAAGGCAGGAGGAGACGGAAAGAAGGGTGATGATTATAAGGGAGGAGCGAAAGGAACCAAAGGATCTGTAGATGTCGTGGAGTATGCGGGGAAGAAGATACTAAAGGTCGCGGGAAGGGAAACATGCAAAGTGTGCGGGAAGATGCACCTAGGGGAATGCAAGGCTGGTCCAAATCAGTGCTACCGATGTGGGAAGAAGGGACACATAACTCGTGATTGCACCGAGAACCAGAAATGTTATAAGTGTGGTAAGTCGGGTCACTTAGCTAGGGATTGTGGGGGAGCAAGAACGGTGGGGGAAAAGAAGAAAAAGAACCCAACTCCAGAACCAGAGGAAGCCGATGAGGTGGATCCACGCAAAAAGAAGGCAAGGCAAGAGGGGTTCACTGCTTGTGAAAAATGTGGGAAGAGACACCCCGGAGAGTGCAGAAAGGGATTAGGTGTTTGCTACAGGTGTGGAAGAGCAGGACATTCCTCTGGGGAATGTAATGATTACCATAGGTGTCACAACTGTGGAGGACGTGGGCACCTAGCAAGGGATTGCAAGAAGCCAAAGGAAGGACATGAAGGAGAAAAGAAGGAGAAGAAATGGGCTACCTCTGCTAAGCGGTCTGGCGTGATGGTGACAACAACTGATGAGAGGAAGGCCAAGGGTGGGAACAAGGATACATGTGAGACATGTGGGCGAGTGCACCAGGGAGAATGCAAGACTGGGACAGACAGGTGCTATCGGTGTGGAAAGAGTGGGCATTATTCTCGAGAATGCCCTGATCGTCCAAAGTGCTTCAAATGCGGAAAAGCTGACCACATGGCTAGGGATTGCAAGGAATCAGGGGCGGTAGGTGCGAAAGGATGAAGACTTTGGGAAACTGCAGAGAGGAACACCTGACGAAGGAATAATTGCTCATGCAATGGTTCTATTAAATTACATTTGCTTAAGAACTTGTTTTGTGTTAAGGTTTAAAACTTATGTTTATCTGTGGTGTGTAATTATTTTGAGTTTGGTTAAGAATGATTATTATGTTATGGTGAAATGTTGATTTAGACAATAGTGTTAAAAGTACTAATCGAAACCCTTAGAAGGATGAGATGAGTCTTGGTGCATCGAGGGTCCCATGGACAAGCTACCTTAAATAGCTAAAACACATGACCACCATTCGATGACTGCAAAGCCGGAAGTAAGAAGGGTAACTCAGAAAGCGAAGGCGATTCAATAAAGCGTGTAAATATAAGAAGTTTTCCTTTTATAGGGAATAAGTTAGGTTTCGGGGACGAAACCTCTTTAAGGAGGGAAGACTTGTAACATCCCGAAATTTTTATAATGATAAATAAAAGAAAGTTATGTTTAGTTATTTAATGTCGAGTAAGGAACGGGTCTTGGGCTTAGTTATTTTATGAACTCGGCCTGTCTCGACCCGTAGGAAGCCAACCCGAGCCTAACCAAACCCGTAGTATATAAACGAAAGTTCTTGACACTTTCACCATTTTCACCAACTCCCTTTCACTCCCACACCCAAACACTCTCAATTCTAGAGAGAGAAACTAGAGAGAGAAAGTTCTCGAATCACAAATCCGAGTCCACAATCTTGTTCCTAATCGTTTTTGGTAAGTCCCTCTCGAGAATCATCCGTTTTCATAACCATTTTCGACCTCAAATCGAGCAAAAACTCCCATTTTCGTAACTTGAGTTTTCGGGTCAAAAACCGCCTTGTTTTGGTGTCAAAATGCAAGCTTTTGTGTTTAAAAGTACTAGGAATCGATAGCCCTTTCAATCCCGAGCATTTCCATGTCAAAAACTTCGATTTTGGGTCGAAATCTGGAAAATCCGGAAAAACCCGTAGGTTTCTCCGTCGCCCAGCTTGAAGGAGTCGAATCAGTCCATTCGATCGAATGAGTCAATCGAACCAGTCCATTCGATCGAATGAGTCAATCGGACCAGTCCATTCGATCGAATAAGAAAGCAACCGAATGGTCTCCGCCTCATTCGACCGAATGAGATCCGTATTCGATCGAACGAGTATCTATCCGATCGAACGAGTGCCATGTTCGATCGAACGAGTTTTCCCAGCTGGTTCGATCGAGTGTGTGTCTAGTTCGATCGAGTGTGCCTCAGATTCGATCGAATATGTCCCTATTCGATCGAATCAAGCCAGAACCAAGTTGTTTCCAAGTTCGCCTAAGGTTTAACTTCGCCTGAAGTGAAGTTCGTTTATAAAATGAATTAAAAACCTAATGGGAAATGTGTTAAGGCAGTTATTGAAAACGGGTAGTAGTAGTTAATTGATATGTGTAAATATTATACAGTTAGCCGAGCCCAGTTAAAGAAAGGAATTACAATCAACGGAGAACGTAACCGTATTCAGGTGAGTTTCTAGCCCCCTTATGTGTTATGTTTTCGGGGCTGTGTGCATACTCAATATGTTTGTTAATACACTTATCCTACGAGATAAGTGTATGCCTTATGTGAATGATATGATATGTATGAATGATTGCTTGATGTTACGTGAACGATCTTCGGATATTGCACGTACTGTCAGGTTGTAACGCTATGTGTAAGGTAAGTATGATATGTATGTTTACGTGTATGAACGTGATAAAGATAATAAAAGAAAGAAATGATAATGTATGGTTGTATGGTAACGAAGAGGGAATCGAACCCTACTAATATTCGAGAACTAGGGAACCGAACCCTACTAATGTTCGAGGAAAGAGGGTACCGAGCCCTAATAATACTCGAGGAAAGAGGGTACCGAGCCCTAATAATACTCGAGGAAAGAGGGTACCGAGCCCTAATAATACTCGAGGAAGGAGGGTACCGAGCCCTAATAATACTCGAGGAAGGAGGGTACCGAGCCCTAATAATACTCGAGGAAGGAGGGTACCGAGCCCTAATAATACTCGAGGAAGGAGGGTACCGAGCCCTAATAATACTCGAGGAATGTAGGGCGTAATGCTCTTTATAAAATAAGATATGAAAGTAAGTTAATACAAAAGAAAGTAAGAAAGTATGAAAGTAAGAAAGTATGAATGTAAGAAAGTAAGAAAGTATGAAAGTAAGAAAGTATGAAAGTATAAAAGTATGAATGAAAGGATGAATATATTGTTATGTGAATGGTATGATTATGTGATTATCTAGAACTCACTCAGCGTAGCTGACTTTTAGTATGCACGCAGGTGAGTAGAATGAGGCAGCTCGCTTGAGGGGACACATGGCACTGAACGAGAGTCTGGCATCTGAAGACTTATGATGTTTTAATTTAATGCTTTAATGTTGAAAGACAAAGAATGTTTTGAGACAAGTTATGAATTATGCAAAGTTTTATGAAAGTTTTATATTCCGCGTAAATGTTTTAATTAACTCTGATATTTAGAACTGTGTTTATGAGTAAATCCAACACGAAAGTAGGGTTACCGGTAACGGGGCCTTACAATATAACACCATAGGGTTTATATGTTGTAGGTAAATACAATATATGCCACAAATCTCGTTTATCGATTCTTGTTTAATTTCGTTTGGTGACCGGACGGTAATGTAAGAAATTGATTGATATTTGGATTATATATTTTGGATAGCCGCTAAAATTAAATAATTATAGAATAATTTTTATAGTTATCGGGTTTGATCTCGTCTGGGTTAAATGACTCTCGGTTTCGCTTGATTAATTTGGGCCGATCTCATTAGTTATCTCAACGGTTTGGGCGAAGCCCATTGACGTACGGTTCACTTCAACCGACATCTCACTCAGTATCTAATGGTAAATTTTCTTTTTAAAAAAATAGCCCTATTTTTGGGGTTGTTACAAACTATCCCGAGGCCTATCAATAATATATGCGAAATCCAAAGAAATAAAGCTCTTATCGGCACTGGTATCAAACAACACTGAAGCAGAGTGGTCATTAGTAGAGAGCGCACCATTCACCACCTTGCTAGAACTCTGAGCTTGCTTCACATTCATCATAAAAGCACGACCATTAGAACCTTGAGGTGCTTGAGTAGCTTGGTTGGTTGGAGGAGCTTGTATAGCAGGGGCTTGAACAGTTGCATGAGGAAGTGCCACGATTTGAGGAACTTGAGAGGCATAGGTGTGAGGTGAAAAACATTGTGGGATCAGAGGTTGGTAGGTTTGACTTAGTAAGCTTGGCTAGTGTAGTAAGATACGGGCACGAGATGGGCTTCGTGAGCATGGGTGGTATAGTAGGGTGCAGGCATAACTTGGGCTTGATGGGCATGGGTTCGTAGAGGGCACATATTTCGAAAATGACTAGGATCTCCATAATTGTAGCAAGCACGGGTGTTAGGAGCACCAGGTTGGGCATAAGGGGCAGTAGTGGTTCTAGGATTAGGTTGAGCAGACCGTTGTGGAACGGCTTGTGTACTAGGCGGTACACGAAAAGTGTTGGCAAGGTGACCGTAAAAATTGCACTGAGTGCAAAGACAGCAGGGAGATTAAGCCAGATGATGGCGGTTACATATGGAGCACAACGGGTGAGGTCCCGTATAAGTTCTTTTGTTTGGAGCATTTTGGTTTTGTGGTGGTTGGTTGGCTTGGTTAACAGGATAGTTTTGGTGATTGGTTTTATGTTTGTGGTTGTTGTTGTTGTTGTTGTTCTTATTCTTGTGGTATCGATGAGAGTTGTTTTGGGAAGGTTTAAGTGCAGCTTTGGCATTGGTTGAGGACTCGGCTTTGGTCTTGTCGACAACAGGTTTGGAATCCTTTCGGGACAAGGTTCTATCCCAAACATGTGTTGATGAAAGAAAATTTGTAAAATGAATTTATATAGAATTGTGCTAGTGATTTATTCATGTCTTGAGGATGCGTAGGAATTTAAAACCATGTGAAAATTTTTGAGATACTTATTTAATTAAACAATGTTTATCTAAAAGTAAAATCCAAAAATGAAATGTTAATGGGTTGGGCTTTCCATGGGCTTCCCATGGTAGCTTGAGATCCCAAATAAATAACGAAACATATCCAATGAGATGACCTCCCATGAGCTTTCCATGGCAATTTGAATGGCCCAACTAAATAACGCAATATAAAATCTTGTGAATTGGGCCTCCCATGAGCGTTACAAGGTAGTTTAAATGGCCCAATTAAATAACGTAACTTAAATTTTATGAATTGGGCCACCCATGAGTGTTTCATGGCATTTTAATGGCCCAATTAAATAACAAGTAACAATCAATTGGGTCAGCCCATGAGCGTTATATGGCACTGTAACTGACCCAACTAAATAACGAATTATCAAATCAATGGAGTTGGTCGGACCATGAGCATTACATGGCATTTTAACTGACCCAACTAAATATCGAATTAACGAAACAAAATATGAGTAGTTGGAGTATCTCGTGAATCACCACGGGTGATACTTCTAACCAAATATCAAAACAAAACAGGTTGAGAAATGGATAGTTGGAGTGTCTATGGATTTTCATGGATTTTTCACCCAACTAGGCATTTTAAAATAAATAAAGACACATATTGGAAGTTTTTCCCGAATTTAGCCACGTATCACCGTGAATTCGATTCTTATAAAATGAATGTAACCATTTAACCGGTCACGGTGACCACTTAAAGTTATGGTCATATGGCATTTTTCCTGCTTTGGCCTAGAGGTTCGAGTACTGTGGTCAGGTTATCCTCCAGGTAAAGAATAGCTTCTTACCTTTGGTTCTTGGAACCGTTTTGCCAAAGTCCGACTCACAGTTTCCTCCCCCTTACAGTTACTACCGAACATGTCATACTCCCATGCTTTAAGGTGAAGGAGTAAAAACAAAACACGAGAATTCTTAAGAAATTTCTAAAATAAAAGCCAATCTACTAAAAATAAAAGGATTTAAAATTATTTTGAAGGTGAGGCATAACCTCGGAATTTGTGTATGCGTGCACAATAAATAAAAAAAATAAAACAATTAACTTAAATAAGCTGTAAACAACTAATAAGCATATAAGGCAGTCAGATAAGCACGTATGGGGTCCTAAGCATATGTCTAGGACAATCTCTAATGACCTATCTTAAAACCTTCGGCTCTGATACCAATCTGTCACACCCTAACCTAAGGCGGAAACGTCGGGGCGCAAACTGATTGTTCACAGCTCAAAGGTACTATAATAAAATAAAATATGACAATATCTATTAAATTAATTATTTAAATTAAAGAGTACAAATATCCAAATATGGCAAAAACAATCCAAACAAATAGTAATAATTCCAACTAGAATAATATAAAAAGTCTTCATTAAATTCCCTATGGTCTTACTAGATGTTCTTCACGTCACACTTCAAGTCAACTGATAACCTGCATATGCATATAAAACAAAATAGAATTTGTCAACACTAGGTTGAGTGAGAATATCACCAGTTTTTCATGATATAATAATGAATAAATAAATAAGCAAAACGTAATAAATGCGGTAATAAACAACAAAACCATGACCAATTAATGTGTCAGGTCACCATTGCCAAGCGAATCGGGCATTGGTTACTGTGACAGTCGTATGATCATACTATAAATGAGAATATGATGGACCTCTCCGAATGCAATAAAGTAAACACATAAGCAAGTAACAAGTATATTTGATCGTATACACACAATTATACGTTTGCTAGTTTGTGTATATATGTAATACAAAAATAAATATTAGTACGCATGTGTCCCCAAAATTTTTTTAAAATCATTAAAATAGAGGGGAATGATAAAACTCACCTTATTGCGTAGGCGAGTAAATAAAAATAAGAAAAAACGGTTAATAAATAAACGAATCATCCTCTAACGCGTCGAACGAAGTGAGTCACATAAACCTGAAACTTTGAGATAAACAATATAAGTAAAACCGAAAAAATTGCCGCTGGAATCGTTCCAAATAGATTTATAGAACTCCGGTTATGAGAAATTAAACATTTAAGCGAGCTGGTATTGACCAGAATCCGAAAAGCGAGTCAGAAGTTGGGTTTTGGTCAGTAGCCTTAAAATCTCGAAACAAAAATAAAAGTCTTCTGGACCGAAAGCTGGTTCCAACTAGAAGTATAAAAAATTGACTAGTCAAAATTATTGACTATTTTACCCTTAAATGGGTTTGACTCAAATTAACCCGTCAAGACCCCGAAATCTGAGAAATTGATTGTGGGTTATTGATAAGTGAGGATTATAGAACAATTGATCAGTTAACAACTTACACGGATAATGCTTGACTTAACAAGGAATCGAGGTCAAAGACTTAACAAACGTCAAAGTCAAACTGCAACTTTCAATCTTCACGTAAACAAACAAAAACAAAAGAGATATCATTGGGAATGGGAAGGTGACGGCTGAGAATGATTATTTTCAGTAAACTTTAGGGTATGGAGTTATGATATGTTTATATAATTAGCTTAACAACTTGTTGGACAAGAAACAAGTCGGTTTTGGTAAATTAACGCATTAATGATGAAATTGAGTTGTATAATCATCGATATATTGATCAAAATACATATAATGAATCTAGACATTATTCCATAGCAGATACAATAGCTAGTTGCTCAATTTTCGTTATTTAGGGTCGATTAAGGAAAGATTTAACATTAAACGAAGATCGACAACTGATTTGGCTGATCTGACGGGGCTTCGCGCCATGCGAAGGTTTCACCCCTCCTCCTTCGCGACACACGAACGGGGGGAGTTCCACCAGATTTCCATTTTTTGCAGTTTTAGTCCTTGTAGTTTCAAAAATGCATTTTTAAGCCATTTTAAGCAATTTTAAGAGTTTCTAAGTGCTATTTTGCCCAAATGAAAGTTAAAGAATTATAAACCAAAATAACCAAATTTAACTTACTAATATTTGCACAATTTCACTAATATGAAAGATCCGAATACATCCCGAATCGGGTAAACAAATACGAATGAATACGAAAAAAACCGAAATGTCACACATTTCGAACTTGTTTTAATAAGAAATCATGCTAAATTATAACGTTTATGTCGAAATTAGAATGTACTTACATATTTTCATATATCCAGGTGCCCATGCATGGAAGGAGTGAAAACGAGGCTAAATCATGAAGTAACGAGCACACAGGGGAATTCACGAGAGTGAAAGAAGAAAATTAGAAAATACAAATTGATTGGAAATAGGGATATTAGAATAGGATATGATAGGGGTTGTAATACGAAGACGTAGAAAAAAATGGGGAAGCAAAACGGAGATAAAACGAAGATTCATTAGCAAAACAAATAAAATAATATGGTCAGATAAGTCCCTGCATGGCGCGGAGGGTGGAGCTTCATCCTACACGTGGCTCGGCACTCTCACACTTGGAATCCGGCTATTTTTTTCTTTTTGTGACCCCTCGGAGAACAAAAAGAAGTGCTACGTGCGGCTCTGAGGACCGTATGTAGGCAAAAAGTCCTATAAACCTTATATGAATGATTTTTATCAACCCTAATTGATTCATTCAACCTAGAGCTGTCCCTCAGATATCCTTGGTGCGATTTTGGAGTTGGAGAGTGTTTGGGATCAAGATATTAAAGGCCGGTGCACGAGATTGATCATTAAGCGAGTCTTGATTCGTTTATTCGGTTTTTTCTTATGTTTACTTCTATTTCTAGAGCACGTATTTGCTTAATTAAAATACTTTGTTGTTGTTCTTGATGATTATCAGCTAGATTTCCGTTCTACCTAGGTTTTTGCTGATTACTTTGTGATTTACAGATTTTTAACGGGTTTTTGGATCTTATTGTTGGTTTAATGCTAAAGTAAAGAACTTGATTACAATTGTTATGATGTGTATGCATATTTAGGTCTGATTTATTGTCTTTCTTTGTTCCACATGTGTCTTGTGGAATGTATTTTAGTTATAGATGCATGTTTAGGTCGCTTACTGTGTATTGGTGATTATTTTATGGTTTTGCTAGACGTAGTAATCCATAGGAGCATTGATTGGTGATTGCTTAGAACTTCATATTCTACCTATCTAGATAGTTGGCAGGTGATCGATAGCCGGGTTATCTTTGGGGTTAGGAGTTCAAGTTTAAACATTCTGACAGGAGGTTTCCCTAGATTTCCCTAGTTTCATTGTAATTCCGTGTCTATCGATTGTTTTTAGGTTACCTCTTACAATTTAGGGTGTATTAAGATAGTGAGACCAACGGGTGATCTGTCTTTTAGGGTACCTTAGCATTGTTGGAGATACTGACAAGTAATCCGACCAACCTGTAAATTTAAACGCCACTTGAAGTTTCCTTTTAGGTCACACCCAGAGAATTATCAGGGATCAACTAGGTTGTTAAGGGTGTCGTATTTTAAGATCCCGGTTCCATCATAGTTTCCATAGCCGAGAGAAATCTAAGAGTTACACGTAGGATTCTAAACTTAGGTAGTGTTTCTCCTATCTTTGAGTTCATCTATGTCATAGTGTTGAAGTGTGTCAGTGTTAGTGTCAGTTCTATCTTAATTAGTTAATTGTCCAATCAGTAAAATCATAAAGTTTTTAGTCAGATTCTAGTTTTATGTGTGTAGCTAGTGTCTTTTGGGTTCGATATCCGGACTTCGTTAGGCTTTACTAATAGGTACACTTTCATTTCTAGTGGTCCAGCATTAGGAGAGTCTACATTTATAAAGTTAAAACTAGAGTGACTAGGTAAGGTTAAGTTTTTATAGACCTCTTTTAGAACGTCAAAGCAAATCATCAGCATGCCTCTGGAAGCCTACTGGGTTGTTAAAAGAAATGATTTCTTGTATTTGTTTAATTGTACATGTACTTAGGGTAATTTCTCTCAATTGAGTTTGGTGCCTAGTGAGTTGTTACAAAGGTATTATTGTTGATTTCACAAAAGAACTTGGAAAGATTTACAATTGAGTCAGTGACATTAAGCAGCTGTGTGCTGACATATTTTCCAACCCATTTTACAGGAAATCGGTAATGCTCGACCAAGAAAGCAAAACCAGGTGAAAGATTGAAGATATAGTCATTAAATGCTATTTGATGGCTCAGATATTTGAAAACATAAATAATGTAAACTATATTTTTTAGACATGTTTTGTAATACCAAATGGGTATCTTAACCGATGTTTTATAAAATAATATTTTATTTAAAGTCTTCTGTTAAAACAAACCCGCAACTCTGATATATTTACAAAACAGGTACCAACTATTGGTCACACTTCTAGACCCTAAATCGGGGTGTGACATTATTGGTCAAGCTTATTTATTTATTTATTGTGTTTAAGTTTCGGTTTGTAACCAACATAATGAAGACCGACCGGATGCAAATTTGGTTTTTGTTTGATTTTAGTTATGGTACTGTAATGATCATGGCGGAAACTTTTGGTGCCTAAAAGCCTTACTGAGCCACTTTGCGGCAGCTTATTGGACAATGAATTTTTTGTGTTTTAGTTTCGGATCATAATGAACGTAGCGAAAACCGAGCCGAATGCCAATATTGTTTTTTTTTACACACCCGGATCCATGGACCTAGGCGTGTG